>NC_089848.1:41299340-41464340 GCF_035609145.1 Eleutherodactylus coqui
GGATTCTCACTGCGGACAGACACCCGCCGTAATTTTTCGCAGCAATGTCCGTCCATAGATATGCTGTGTGAAACGATTCTACATGACCATAAGCGAAAATCAGCTGCGATCTTCCGCTCGCAGTAGAGAATCGCAGCATGTTCTAATTTGTCCAAAAAAACGGACAGGCGGCTTCCATTGCAGTCAATGGAAGGTGTCCATCCCGCGATACTTCGCGCTCTGGGCCGAGCGGAAGTATTGCGGAAATCCGTGTCCTACTCCAGCACCTGCATGTCATGCACTGCATTGCGCAAGCGCACCGGCTAACACTCTTGTGGCGGATCCGGACAGGTGAGTATAGGGTCTGTGGGAAGGGGGGGGGGGGGGGCGACAGTCTGATTCTGCTGCGAGATTTTGCAGGCGGAATCTGACCCGGCCATGCACATGAGGCCTTAGGTAGGGTTTTTTTGTGACACTTATTTTTTCTTTTTAATTTAGGTGTTCTTTATGGTGTCGCCGCTTGTCAGTCGCGTAGTATGTTAACCGTGATGCGGAAACAACTAGTCGCTCTGCTCCTATACAGGTTGCTGGTTGACACATTTTATGTGGGGGTTGTCTGCTATGATCTGCATCCGTATAGTTGCATGTTGGTATTTCTCTCAGAGTCCTCTGCCTCTGAGAGGTTTTATTAGGTGTGGTTTCTTCTTTGGTCTACCTATCAGCAGGTAGGGAGGGCTTTATATTCCTGCCCCTCCCTCAGCTCATTGCTGTTTATTGCAGTTCAGTTGGTTGTGGTGTCCAAGTCCTCCTGGAGTTAACTGTGCATCTATCAGTTAAGTTGTGGTTTATTTCCCGAATTCTTCATTATACATACTATGGTTTGGTCTTCTCTCTTGTTTCCTGTTAGGGTAAGTTAGCAGGACGAGAGATGTTTAGCAGGTTCGCACTTATCAGAGCGGTCAATCTGCTGTTAGGTGGAAACCTTTCCCAGTTAGGAGCAGGGTCAGTTCTCCCTCTTATTTTGTGTTTTCCTTTGTTGAATGGGTGTTTTACTGCAGCATTGCGTTTCTGATTTGTCCGGTGTTGAAACAGTTGAACGTGACATATGGCTTGCCATTGGATGAATTCCCTTTATATTTAGTGTCCTATTCAGTATGTGATTCATACCTGAAGCGCATGCTGCTGATATGAAAGACATATGAAAATATGAAACTGTTGTTAGAAAAAATCCAGTATGAAAAAAAAAAACTAGAAAATTTCTTGGATATTTGAAGGTCATTGCTATATTAGTCGGAATGTAACTTGGGTCTCTAAATTCTACTATTTCTTATGTAAATGGGACAGCAGGGACAGGAAGTCTTACTATGTTTGAAAACAATGTCCTAAACGTACATCTCTTATTCCTGGACCAAAAAATGTATCAACTGTATATTTAGTGAATCCTGAAAAACTGTATTTGCCTCCACTGTATATAAAACTGGGACTGATGAAACAATTTGTAAAAGCAATTGATAAAATTTCTGCAGCATTTTTGCATATGAAATTTAAATTCCTCAAAGTTAGTAATGCGAAACTGAAAGAAAGAATTTTTATAGGACCACAAATAAATTCAGTGACGGATGATAAAAAATTTCAGGAACTGCTAAATCCATTGCAAGTAGTAGCCTGGTTGTCATTCAAAAATGTCTCCTCTCCTTTTCTTGGAAATAATAAATCAGAAAACTATTGTGATATAGTGAATGATCTTGTGAAATCATACCAAGCTATTGGGGGAATAAAAAAATGCAGGCTATCTATAAGCAGAGAGATGGTGAGGGAACACTTAGCTAATTTAAATGAATTCAAGTCTCCAGTTCCAGATGAATTACATCCTAGGATACCAAAGGAAGCAGCGGAGCTAATTGCTGAACCACTCGCCATAGTCTTTGAAAATTCCTGGAGAAAAGGAGAATTCCTACAAGATTAGAGAAATGTTGTTCCTATCTTCAAAAAAGGGAAGAAGGTGGATCCAGGAAACTACGGTCCTGTGAGCCTGACTTCGATACTGGGAAAGATTTTTGAACAAGTTATTAAACAGCATGTATGCAAGTACTTGGATAAAAATTGAGTAATTAACCAGAGCCACCATGGGTTTGTAACAAACAAAA
The DNA here is from genome assembly GCF_035609145.1 of Eleutherodactylus coqui. Lineage (NCBI taxonomy): Eukaryota > Metazoa > Chordata > Amphibia > Anura > Eleutherodactylidae > Eleutherodactylus > Eleutherodactylus coqui. Next base: position 41,301,467 of record NC_089848.1, read on the forward strand.
CATGCCAGACTAATCTAATTTCCTTCTGTGACAGAATCATTGACTGGGTTGATCAGGGAACTGCGGTGGATATAGTATATCTTGACTTTAGTAAACCATTTGACAAAGTATCCCATACCATACTTATTGAAAAAAATTACCAAATATGGGATTGACAAGTCAACTGTTAAAGGGGTTGTCTCGCGGCAGCAAGTGGGGTTATACACTTCTGTATGGCCATATTAATGCACTTTGTAATGTACATCGTGCATTAAATATGAGCCATACAGAAATTATACACTTACCTGCTCCGTTGCTAGCGTCCCCGTCGCCATGGATCCGTCTAATTCTGATGTCTTCTGGCGTTTTTAGACGCGCTTGCGCAGTCCGTGCTTCTGGCTGGTGAATGGGGCCGCTCGTGCCGGAGAGCTGGTCACCGCATCGTCATCGTAGCTCCGCCCCGTCACGTGTGCCGATTCCAGCCAATCAGGAGGCTGGAATCGGCAATGGAACGCACAGAGCCCATGGTGCACCATGGGAGAAGACCCGCGGTGCACCATGGGAGAAAACTGCAGTGCATCCCTGGGAAAGGACCGGCGGCCATCTTAGGGAGAAGATTTTTATAACTCCATATTTCGTCGGATCGGTGAGTAGCAAGTGGTTTAAAAAACGCTTTAAATTGCTATTTTATGCCGGGGGGGGGGGGGGGGTGACAAGGGGGAATGGGGTAATGTAAAATTTTGATGTTTGCCGCGAGACAACCCCTTTAAGTGGATTCACAACTGGCTGAGTGATCGTACTCAAAGAGTGGTCATAAATGGCTGCAGATCCAAGTGGAAGAATGTATCAAGTGGGGTACCACAAGGCTCTGTCCTAGGCCCAGTGTTATTCAACAGTTTTATAAATGATCTGGAGGAGGGAATTGATGGGAAACTGATCAAATTTGCCAACGACATAAAGCTAGAAGGAATAGCTAACACTAGGGAAGAGAGAGAGAGTATTCAAAAGATCTAGAAACACTTGCACGTTGGGTAGCAACCAACAGAATGTTATTTAACAAGGAGAAATGCAAAGACCTACATCTGGGCAAGAAAAATGAAGCAAGCACATACAGAATGGGAGGAATTGGGCTAAGCAGCAGCACATGTGAAAAAGACTTAGGTATACTAATAGATCAAAGACTGAACATGAGTCAACAATGTGATGCAGCAGCCAAAAAGGCAAACACAATTCTGGGATGTATTAAGAGAACCATAGAGTCTAGATCACGTGAGGTAATTATCCACCTCTACTCTTCCTTAGTCAGACCTCATCTGGAATACTGTGTCCAGTTCTGGGCACCGCACTCTAAAAAAAGACAGACAAACTGGAGCAAGTTCAGAGAAGAGCTACCAAGATGGTGAGCGATCTGCAAATCATGTCCTATGAAGAACAGTTAAAGGATCTGGGAATGTTTAGCTTGCAAAAAAGAAGGCTGAGAGGAGACTTAATAGCTGTCTACAAATATCTAAACGTTTGTCACAGTGCAGAGGGATTAGCCCTATTCCCATTTGCACAAGGAAATACTAGAAGCAATGGGATGAAACTGAAAGGCAGGAGATACAGATTAGATATTAGACAGTGAGGGTGATCAATGAGTGGAACAGGCTACCACAGGAGGTGGCGAGTTCTACTTCAATGGAAGTTTTCAAACAGAGGCTGGACAGACATCTGTCTGGGATGATTTAGTGAATCCTGCACTGAGCAGGGGGTTGGACCCGATGACCTTTGAGGTGCCTTTTAACTCTACCAGTCTCTGAGTTTATGGATGAATGATGTCCCTAAAATTTCACTTCTTGGACTCCCACCTGGACTTCTTGGGACTGTCAGTGACCAACATGGGGAGCGTTTACATCAGCAGATTTCTACAATGGAACCAAGGTACAAAGGCGAGTGGAGTCCCAATATGCTGACTGACTATTGCTAGAACTTGAAGAGAGACATCCCAGAAGCAAAATATTAAAGCAAATTAACCTGTATTTCATATAATGTTGACTTACATAAGTACTAATTTTGTAAAACTTGAAATATGTCACAAAATTTCTAACAACATATTTGAATTGAGGAGGTGAAATACTACTAGAATCACCATGAAATGTTCTTGTAAAAGAATAAAAAGTTTTGTTTTGTAGGCTAGTGTAACCAGAAAAAAACAGAGCAACTGTAACATGTCCCTGAAAGCAGAGGTCAATGCAGCAATGGTGTGAACATGCAACAGAGCATGTATGTATGGGTCTTTTCACACTTGCGGAATGTTTTTACAAGACGCACCTAAAGGGCAAAAACACATGGGCAACTATGATTGCCACTATGGAGTGTAGTTGCGCATGAACTGGGATTGTTTGTTTTTTTTCGGGCCATTAAAACTCTGCGTCATAGTGTGCGTTTTTGAAAAAAAGTATTAACTACTAAGAGAGGGTAAGACCTATCTTCTCTTGCCTATATTAGGGAACCTCCGTGAATCTTTCCTTTGCTTTTCATCTGCAGTCCAACGGCCAGACTGAGAGACCAAATCAGACCCTGGAGCAGTATCTTCGCTGCTTTATTAGCCATCTCCAGGAAGATTGGATGGATTATTTATTGATTGCGGAGTATACGTATAATAATGCTGAACACCGTTCTACTGCCCAGACTCCGTTTTACAACAATCACGGGGTGCATCCTGCCTTTATTCCCGGCCTCCCTATTAATACTCCAGTGCAGACTCTCAGAGACTGACAGCACCGGCTAGAACTCAGGAAGAATTAAAGGAGGCTTACAGAGAGGCAGTGGATAAACACCCCCAAGCTGCCCCTGCCTTCCAGGTAGGAGAAAAAGTATGATCATCAACCAAGAACCTGAAGGCCCACGTGCCCATTCCCAAATTAGGGCAAAAGTTTATTGGGCTCGTTCAGATTTCCACAAAAGTGGGCCAAGTTGCCTTCCACCTCGAACTCCCGGACAGAATTCGAATCCATCCAGTGTTTCATGTATCACTGCTCACGGAGAATAATACTTTCCCTGGAAGAAGCCCACCACCTCCTCCACCAGTGATGGTTCAGGGCTAGAGATGAGCGAGCATGTTCGGTTACAGCAGTTACTTGAGCGAGCATCGCTCTTCTCAAGTAACTGCTTACTGCTCCGAGCGTGCTCGGGGGGGGGGGGAGTGAGGGAGATATCTCTCTCCCCCCGCTATGCCCCGCCGCTCACCCCTGCTGCCCTCCCCCCCCCCCCGAACATGCTCGAACCAGTAAGCAGTTACTCGAGAAGAGTGATTGTTGCAGTGATTTTTTTTTTCTTGCCTCCTGCAGGGATTGCATCACTGAAACCTAGGTAAAATGAGAATCCCCACTGGCATTTTATATGTGCTTTGTGAAGTGCCAGCATCGGAGGTGATAAATCTGAATAAAGAAGGACTGAGGGAGGAACCCCTGGGAGAACTGAAAGAATACGTGTCACTCCCAGTATTTGATCACGTACCTCCGGATAAAAAAGCCATAGAATAACATCCCTGGGAATATTCAGGTTCTGAGTGGGGCAGGAAATGAGATAAAAGATCCTGCCAGACTCAGTGGGAGGTGACAGCTCAGTGGAGCTAGAAGGGCTGCTAGTCTGAGGTCCAGTTTGGACTAGTGAGGTCCTGTGCAGACCACTCGGGGGAACCATCACATGTCTGACGGAGGAAGACGCCCTCTAGACACCCCAGGCGGGGTAGTGACGGTGGTTCTGTGGGTTGTGAACCCTATATTACGGATTTTTGTATGCTGTGTATGCTGTACACATTGGTTGCTGTGTGCAATTAAAAACTGGCAGGCGCAAGATTTAAAGAAATCCATGCTTTTTGCATGTATTTCTACACGTGTGTTGCCCATTTCCCGGAGGGAAAGGCTGGTGACAAGCAGGTAAGCAACCCCACTTGCAACACCGTATACACACACAGATACCAGCTGGCACATACAGCTTTATGTATACTACCCTATTTATTAAAGATGGCTGGACCAATGTACAGAACACGCACTTATGAGGGATCATTCAAACTAGCACTTTCCATCCGTTCAGGCTTTCTGTCTCTGTATTCCATTTTGGGAGCAAAGAGACAGAACTTTCTGCTTCAACACAACACAGAGACAGAAAGCCTGAACGGATGGAAAACACTAGTGTGAATGAGCCCTGACTCTTGTGATACCCCCAATTCCTAATAATCTGTAAGATCTTGCAAGCTCTCGCTCCTATTGTTAAATTGGTTTAATACTGTATATAATGTCTTATTTTGTCTGGTAGCTCTGACTTTTAAAGTCCTGTGGAATATGTTGGCCCCATATAAATAAATTATTATTGAGATTCCTGGTTCATCTTATATATGAAGACTCTCGACTAATTCTCTAACTTCCCGGTGTTGTATAAAGCGTAAAATTTGGCAGGAGCATTCTTTAGGTCCTAAATAGGAAAAGTAAAGGGGTCACTACTCGATTATTCAATGCTAACTGCAAAAGTAAGTGACCGCCTATGTAATGTAACTTCCTGTTGTACAAGCACGAAATTTGGCACGAGCATCCTTTAGGTCACTAGACTCACTACTCAATTATTCAATGCCAAGTCCTAAAGTAAATACACCTCTATATAATGTAACTTCCCGATGTTGTACAAGTGTGAAATTTGAAAAAAAACAATCTACCTCACCTCTATGTGTATATTCTAAAAACAATCTAACTGACCTCTGTGTGTATAAACTGAGGAGAATCTACCTCATCTTTATGTAAATACTGAGAACAATCTAACCGACCTCTATGTCTATATACTGAAAGGCTGTAAAGCACACGGACTGCAAAGATGGAGCATGCCTTTAAGGGTAAGAAGGGGCTAAAACCTCCATTCTTGGGGTAAGTTTGAATAAAAGTAGTGTTACCTTTAATGGTAAAAAGTGAGGAGAATGGGAGGGGTGGCACATTTTGCAGAGGGACATCGGTACATGCAGTCTGAGGAGAATCTAACGCTCCTCTATGTGTATACATATTTTATTCCTCGGTTCCTCTGAAGTAACCATGACTTCATAAAATTTTCCATGCAAACAGGTAAACACCTGTAACAAAGTAACGTGGTAGAAGCCGGGTATTTCAGCTAATCTTCTATAGTTAGCAAATAATTGACTGTTCGCAAACCTGTTGATAGGTCGTTTGAGTTATCTGCGTCTCTTCATCACAGTCTTCTTCTTCTGTGGATTCTATGTCGCTCTCTTCTGAACAAGATTCAAAGCCATCCTCATAATATTCTTCTGCTACTTCTGGATCTTCTGGAATATCTTTAAGAGAAAAATACAGATTTATACAAACTAATAAACATCCATAATGATTAATACCAGCTTCTAACAGATGTTTTGCAACATATGTGAACTCGTGCACTGCCAAGTTCATTCAGACTAAAATAATAAGAGATGATGCTCAAATGATCATTTGGGGAAATACTGCACTTGTAGCTGTAGATCATTTAGTGATTGCAGGTGGCCATGCTCTCATACAGTGTCAGTATACAAATTTTGTCTACAATGGTATGGTAGCTATAATGTTACATTAGTTGCACTTGGAACAGAGTCCCTATGCCAGTGGAGTGCGCAGATCCCTCTCACTCCACTAACACCGACTGCGCTGCAATAACTGCAACAATGGGTCAACTAGGAGAGCCAGCAATGCAGCTGAAAGTTACAAGCAGGCCACTGGAAGAGAAGGGAGTTGGCACTTTTCCTTCAGCATATGCCCTGGCTCTGGTGGCTGTCGGACATTGCCGTCACAGTTGTATATGGTCTCCATGACATTGAGTAACAGAAACACATGCCTCAGATCTCATACACATTAATATCTGTATAAAATTGCACAATTGTTTATGTTAACCACATAAAAATGCATGGACGTGGCGGATGGGTTCACATGCTTTGATGAAAATATGTGCTAAAAAATCTAGCATTTTTATAAGGCTAACCTAAACAACAGTTGTGCAATTTTATTTAGATACTAAATGTGCATGAGTTCTGAGGATGGCTAATGTAAACCTTCACATTTCATTTAAATGTTGGAAGTGCTGGCTTTTGTTTTTTGTATGCATTGCATTAGTGGTTGAATGGCTGCCATCCCTTTTGCCTTGCACCCCATTCATCCATCTTTCCCAAGTAGCTTAATGGAAGTATATACCCAGATATCCAACCTTCCCATGTCCATTGGAGGCCTTTGACCCAAAAGAAGTGTCTTTTAGAGCTAGGTACCCATCCAAGAAGGTTCACTGAATGTGGCAGATGGGCCCACATGCTTTGATCAAAATCTGTGCTTAAAAACCTTGCCTTTTTATGCTGTTAGTATAAACAGTTATACACATTTAGTTTCTAAATAAAATTGCACGAGTGCTGCAGCATGTGCTTCTACTACTGTATTTGATGCAGCTATGGCTTATATGCACCTTCACATTTAATTTATTTGTTGAAAAGTGCTGACTTTAGTTTTCTTGTATCCATGACACAGTGTCTTACATTTACTACAGGTGGTATATCCTCGACATATCAACCCAGCAATGTTTAAAGGGGTTATCCTACAAAAATAAAATACCACCTATCTATAGGACATGGGATAAGTATCTCATCAGTAGCAGTCCAACTGCTGGGTTCACTACTGATCACGAGAACTGGGGTCCGGAGTGTCTCCGAATTAATGGAGTGGTGGCCATGTGTGAACACAACCACTGCCTTTCTTTCTATGGGACTGATAGAGATAGCTGACCTCTTGTACTCGCTATCTCCAGCAGTCCTATAGAAATAAATGTAGCAGTAGTTTGCTTGTTAACGGTGGGGGCCCCATTAGTCGGACCCTCACTAATCCTGTGGATAGTGGATAAGTTCTTTTCATGGGACATGAAAAAGCCTTCTACTGAATGGGCAATCCGGTATATATTTTTTGCTGGAAAACTCACTGGCCTACTTAGGGTGGAAGGCAGTGTTTATCCAGCACCGCACACTATATATACCCCAGGGTAGTGTTATACTCATCTAGCACACATAGTTGAACAGTTCAGTATAACAAGGATTCCCAAGTCAGTGTCACACAGATGACCGGGTCCCATCCACTTCAGTACAGCCATTCTAATGTCTAATTCTCTCTAATTCCCCAGAAAACAGATGAACTTAATATAAAAAAAAACAGAATGAGGGGAAAAAAAAGGTAAATAATAAACCATTTTTCGGTCTGCAGACTACCAGTACAGGAGCATAACTATAGAGGGCACAGTTACATCTGGACACTGGAGCTCGCAGGGTGCTGAAATGGTCATGTGCATTCATGCACACATGACAACTGAGGCCAGTGATTGGCTGCAGTGGTCACATGATAATGAACAGCAGGTAGCTGCTTCAGGACCTTCTGGGACCAGAACAGTGGGGATGAAGCAGTGGTGCTGGAGAAGTAGGACATTTGAAAGGTAAGTTATTTTTTTGTTTCTTTTGCCTATGCGGTTATCTGCTTTTTGGGAGATTTTGAAATCTTGGCCAACCCCTTATGCCCAATGTCTATGGGTGGATTTGACTTGCGGAATCCGCGCCTGGCACCTGTGCGGAAGATCCGTAGTTCAACGCGCCCATAGGGAAGCATGGGCATCTGCAGCTGAATTAAAGCATGCGGATTAGTTTTGCAGACCTTTTGGTGCAGAAAAAGAATCTCGGCACGCTCCATTTTAGTGTGGATTCCGTGCGGACGGCTTCCATTGAACAGGTACACCGGGTCCTCAGGCGCGTGCAGGGTCAGATTCTGCTGCGGGCTCCCGCATGCAAATCCAACCCGCCTGTGGACATGAGGCCTTAAAGTGAAATACCTTATTAATTCTGTACATATCTACATGATTCTACACAAATCTCAACATTGCCTGTGTTTAATAACTGCAGCAACACTGGGGAAAGATAATGGTTATTGAACATAGAATATGGTTTTATCCATAGAATTTAGGCAGGCTTCACACAAGCGTAAGCATATTTGCGCGCCCATGAGCGCCGCGTTTTTGAACTATCCTATTTTGCGCATGCAGCAGCATAGAAATCACCGATGCTCCCAGCCATTAAAATTGCTAATAACTTTAATGAGTTCTAGATGTGTTCTTTTGCCTGCACAATTCATGCATCTCCTAGCATATTGCACGCACCCCCATTGACTTCTATGGGGAAATTAGACCATGCTGCGATTTTTGGCACTACCAAAATGCGCAAGAAAAATACTCGCATGTGAACGAACCCACTGAAATCAATAGGCTCTATTCACTGCGTATCGCCCGTGTGAAGTCAGCCTTGCATGTCAGCTTTTTGCATTCAAATTTGCATTGATGTGATACATTTGTGCTACTATGTGCAGCATGACAGAGATACACTCCATAGAGAGGAACAAGTATGCTTTCTTGCCGTGGCTGCAGGTGACACAGAGCCGCTGTGTGATAAACAGCTTTAATTTCCCCTTCACCCCCAAGTCAGTCTTATAATAAACATTTTAATATACTGAGCTTCCTAAAATCCGGGATGGAAATCGCGAATATATTTGAGGAATTATGCCACACTTGCATCATCTCACAGATCACACAGCCTGTAGGTAACTATCAAATGTGTCAAGTAAAAGAATTGCAAGAGTTTAGATTAACAACTTTTCACATCCTAAATCAGAAAGAAGCCTTTGATATGTACTGCAGGGTGGCAGAATGAGTTGATTTCAAAGATTCGGCAATTGAGAATATTCTGAAGAAAGAAATGTATTTTTAGCATAAATCACATTTAACAAAATATTTGCTTTCTGAAGATTGGTTTCTATGCCTGCTTACTTTTAACTTGTAAACAAGTTTTATTATATTTTTTGTCATTTTTGTCTACACAGTAGAAAATGGATTTTTATATGGGTTTCTATAGCATCCATCATGTCAATTATTATGTGCTTGTTCTGTGACCTCAAGTAAACCAGGATAACTGGTGCTAAAGGTATAGGCATACACAGCACAACAAGCAGCAGCAGACCCGGCACTGTAAAAATATAAAGACATGAAAGACAATCAAATATAATAAAAACATGCGCTTACTGAGTGATAGGTTGGTACAGAAATTGAGTCAGCACTGCTCGGGCAGGCTTACAAGCCTAAGATCACTAAGCGTATTGCTAGATTATAACTGAGGTAAAGAACGCCGCTACTGGATTCTAGAAAAGTGGATACATGTTTCTGAAGTCAATATCTGGCAGTCTGATAGGTAATCTGGGTTTGGCAAATGCCAAGAAAATATCCATATATACCTAATGGAATGCGTAGTGCCTCCGGTAAAATTTGTTTAAAGAAGAGTGCCGGTTCAGGGTTGGGGCTAGGCCCTTCTTTTCTAGTGAAAAGTAATGTTAATGACAGAGCATACAAATAGTTTGGGGAAAGCCCGTTCCTGTTTCAGCATGATTGTTCCCATGTACACAGGTTGATAAGCACATGGTTTAATAAGTTTGGTGAAGAAGACCTCAAGTGTCCAGCACAGAGCCCTGACTGCAACTCTACTGGACAACTTTGGCATGAAGTGCCAGCCACACCTACTGTGCTTGTGCAACATCAGTGCTTGAGCACACAAACCTCTTTTGGTACATTTTGAAATAATTCCTACAGACACTCAAAAATATTGTGGAAAGCCTTCCCATAAAGACTGGTCCAGTCTGCATCACAGTCCGTAATCTATAAGTATACCCAAGTCTTTTTCACATGTACTGCTGCTTAGCTTATTTCCTCCCATTCTGTATGTTGCTTTTTTTCATTTTTCTTGCCCAGATGTAGGTCTTTGCATTTCTCTTTGTTAAATACCATTCTTAGTCGCCGTTTACTGTTCAAGCTTGTCTAGATCTTTTTGAATACTCTCTCTTCTCTAGTGTTAGCTATCCCTCCTGGCTTTATGTCATTGGTAAATTGGATCAGTTTTCCCTTAATTCCCTCATCTAGATAATTTATAAAAATGTTGAACAACACTTAATACATTCTTCCACTTAGATGTGCAGCCATTTATGACCACTCTTTGAATACGATCACTCAGACAGTTGTGAATCCACCTAACAGTTGCCTTGTCAATCTCAGACTTGGCCATTTTTTCAATAAGTATGGTATGAGATACTTTGTCAAATGCTTTAGTAAAGTCAAGATATAATATATCTACTTCATTTTCCTGATTAACTCAGTCCATGATTCTTTCATAGAGGAAATTAGATTCATCTGGCATGACTTGTTTGTTACAAACCCATGCTGGCTTTGGTTAATTGCTCCATTTTCATCCAAGTACTTGCATAGATGCTGTTTAATAATTTGTTCAAAGATCTTTCCCGGTATAGAAGTCAGACTCACAAGCCTGAAGTTTCCTGGATCCACCTTCTTCCCTATTTTGAAGATAGGGACATTTGTCCTTCTCCAATCTTCTGGGACTTCTTCTGTTCTCCAGGAATTTTCAAAGATTATGGCGAGTGGTTCAGCATTTACCTCTACTGCTTCCTTTAGGATGTAATTCATCTGGACCTTGAGACTTGAATTTATTTAAGTTAGCTAACTTTTTAAAAGTAGAGAGAAAAAAAGAAAAGGGCTGTGTCCTTAAGGGGTTAATAGCCTATATTTAGGATAGGACATCAATGTGTGATCAGTGGGATTTGAGTCCCAGGACTTCCACCAAATAGTAGAACAAAAGGGCCTCAGCATTTGCTGCAGTAATGTGGTCTCTTCACAGACATACTGTATTGTTTCTTCTGTAGATACAGCTTCACCTGGTATGCAGCTCATCTTACAATACCAGGCATAGCCCGCAAGTGCTGGAGTTCCCTGACACTGCAGATTGGTGGGGTTCCCAGACCTATAACCTAGTCACCGGGGCAGTAATTCTTCAAATATTCAAGAATAGATTCCCCGACGAAGAATCTGTTAAAAACGTACTAACTTTATTAATAACTTCTTAAAATTAAAAACCAGACAGAACCTCAGTATCCAAGTGGTCTGAATTGGCCAGTACTCATTGAATAGCAAGGGTAATATAAGGGATGGTTTAAAGAAACTGAGACGCCGAGGAACTGAATATCTCTCTATTATCAAGAGGATACAGTCCTGGGGGTTCTCAGGATACATTATATATGTTCTGTTCTGTCTGGTTTTTAATTTTAAGAAGTTATTAATAAAGTTAGTATGTTTTTAACAGATTCTTCGTCGGTGAAATCAGACCTATAACCTATACTAAATATGATAACCCATACTAAATATGGAGCATCAATGTAAATTCTTGGAAAACTCCTTTACCAATAACCTCATTCCTCTTTTTTGAGCAATTAACTCCCCTCCTTCATGTACTTCCTTGGCTTGGAACGTTCTACTGTAGACACTAAAACAGACTTGAAAAGACAGTAACATTTACCTGAAAATCTAGTGACAAAAGAAAAACTGGTATACATATTACTAGCTTGTTACCCGAGACCTCGTGTTTTGCTGTTTATTGAAACATAAAAAGTTGAAATAGTGAAAGGAATGTAAATGCAATATGGTAGGTCAGCACAGTGCTGTATGTTTTTGGCCTTGTCCTTCTTTTGCTAGGATAATAAAAGGTTTTGTGGGCTGTATACACCTGAGCACGCTACATACAGAGAAAAACATATATTCTAAATGCACACCTGCTACCTTAAGTGTTTGCCCTTGAGCCTTATTGATTGTCATCACAAATGCTATTTTTAGAGGGAATTGCAGACCAGCTTTCATTTGTTATACTGCTGAGGTAAAATAAAAGCTATGCTGTGATTGGTTACTATGGGCAACACAGATTTTCTTTAAAATCTCAATCCATGTTAATGTGTCTTTCATTCAAGTTTTAATCCCAGGCAATGCGGGTATACCTATGATCTTAATAATCGCATTTGTGCAGCAATGACATCTTCCCTCGCGTGTCAACCCATTTGGGGAGGCCTAGCTTATGATGTCCATCCATTTCCCCTCCGCCTCACTTAATAATGACATACGTGCGGCAACGATGTCACCCTCACATGTCTGACCGTTTGTGTAGGCATAGCTTATGATGGGCACACCCTATCGCCTCCACCTCGCCCCTCCATTCTCCCTAGAGAACGCTATACATTTTCAGGATAAAGCGTATCTTATGGCCTTCCTCAAGATGCAAGCTATCCCTCTGCCAAATTTCATCAAAATTGCCTCAGTGGTTTAGATTCTAGTTACACTGATAGATGACCGCTCAAAAATTGCTCAAACAATAGTTTGAGTGACAGTTTTGAGTGCTCATCTTTGCATAGTCTATAGTATCTAAGTAGCTACTTTAGAGCTATGCAGGCGGAGCGGAACACCCCGCTATCACTTGGGGAACAATACAGCTGCTTTGCATAAGCAAAGTCCCGCTGTCCCTCTGTGAAGTAGCAGTGGGACAGGATCTGAAAGAATCTTATCAGCGCTGCTGACTGTGATAACAAACTGCACCGTTGATAAGACTTCATCACTCAATTCTAAAAACCAAGAATTGAGCAAGGAACGAATCGTGCACGGAAACTGCACGATGTCCGTGCATTTAGACGCAACAGTTATGGCTCATAAGACGGCTTTGAGCGGATTTTGATTGAGAATCGTTGTGTCTAAATAGGCCTATGGCCATGAAAAGGTAACAGACAGACTTATAATATTAGTATGGATTTATTATTCTTTAACAAAGGATTTATTCAGAAGTGTGGCCTGTTCACAAATGATTATATTGTGACTGTTACAGAAGCCAATATTCAAATTAATACAGCCAACAAAAGTAATGCATGCTCGAAAATGCACTACGGCTAGAGATGAGCGAGCATACTCGCTAAGGGCAATTACTCGATCGAGCATTGTCCTTAGCGAGTAGCTGCCTGCTCGGAAGAAAAGGTTGGGCTGCCGGCGGCGGGTGGGGAGTGGCGGGGGAGAGCGGGGAGGAACGGAGGGAAGAGCTCTCTCTCCCTCCCCGTGTCCCCCCCCCCCCCCGGCTCCCTGCTGCAACTCACCTCTCACCCGCGCCGGCAGCCGAACCTTTTCTTCCAAGCGGGCAGGTACTCGCTAAGGACAATGCTCGATCGAGTAATTGTCCTTAGCAAGTATGCTCGCTCATCTCTAACTACGGCCCGTCATATAACCTCCTTGCAAGTGGAGTATTCATTGGCGTTAAAATAACAATCTAATTGAATTTATAGATGAAAAAAAAAACTGATTTTTATTAGGTCATGTGATGTCCCAAATTGCCAAATCTGTTGTCATACCTAAAGTCCACAACACCAGTTTGTACCATGCAGGGGAGCAAAATGTACAACCTCCGCCCCCCCCCCCCCACTCCCCAACCCACCCTACTACCGACTCTACCTATTAACCCACATAAACAGGGCATTCACGTCTTAGACTTTCTTCTAGATTTTCCAAAAGCTGCAGATTTCAATTGCCTTGTATTGTGAGAGTTAAAGTCTGCAGTAGAACCTGCGGTAACATTTATATGTAAATCCACTGTAGGTGATTTCCTTGACGTGAATCGGTACGGATTTCTCAGTTGCTGTTGAAATGTTCTAATGTGTTATGAAAAGCACGTTGCTGTCTATAGGCACAGCTCATTTTCATATCATTTTAACACTTTATTTTGGTGTCTATTTGCTGCGAAGCTTTTTAAATGACTTAATGAAATCAGTGGTAAGATTCTACATCTGGCAATATGAAGAACGCATTTTAATTGCAGAATAGATTCTAGCAGTAAGTCAGCTGTACACTTTACATAATACGTTTCTGCTACTTTTTCTTTCTTTATTTCTTTATATTTGGAGCTTCTAAATGAAATTATGCAAGGCTGCATAAATAAATTGAACATTTAGTCACGAATGGCTTGTTGTGCATGCCTAGAAAATGAGGGTTCGGCTGTTGTACTGTCTACATTTCAAGTAAACACAGCAACAAGATTACTGAAATGTAGAAAACCAATCTAGCGATAATGGATTCTCGTTTCTAGTGTCTATACTGCTTCTTCCCTTCATTTACAGCATTCATGCTCTATACCCTGACTTTTCTCTCTTTTAGCCTGATCTCTTTAAACGGATAATTGGCAATCAACCGTTATTATACAGCACATATGTCAAAGGCTGAGACTGTAAACCTACACAAGGGAGTAGTTGCCAGACTCATAGACCATTACGATGGTGAATAAAGATGTCTTCCCATTTACTTAATGTATGTTCTATTGCATTCCAACCACAAATCTCCCAATAACTGAAGTATATAAATCCATTTATCACAAGTATGTCATATTACAATACATAATCATATGAACAACCACTTGTGGAAGGCAAAGAGGTTACAAAACGTTTATGAAAAAATTGTTTTGCTGCTCCCCCTGCCCCTCGTGCCTTATAGAAATCAAGTGGATATATTCTGAACAAACTCATGTTTTATTTGGAGAGACCATGCAGGTGTAGAGAGCAACTGCAGGATCTTTCATAACCAATGGGCTTCCCGATGTTTTTCAATCCTTTACTAGCACAGTGTTTTGGGGTCTTTCTGAATATATCTCATTATCTGTTTTTTTCTTTTGTGTATACTTTTATTTTTAATGGTTCAGAATTATATTCTCACTCCTATCTGGATAGAACCGCTCCCTACACTGTAGCCACAGACTTTGCTTCTACTGAGAAGAGTTTTCCAGGATCAAACTGGAGGGATCGTATAACCGTTATGCCCCTTTTTTAATGTAGTATAAGTATTTTTGTCAATCAGGGATTCACATGCAGGTTGTCTTTACCAATGAAGAAGGGGTAATGGCCTCCATCTCCGTAGAGCCTATAGAAAAATTAAAAGGGTTGGCGAATAAAATGAAGTTATCCTCTATCCTCAGGATAGGGAATAACTACCTGACTGCTGGGATCCTCACTGATCACAAGAATGGGGGGGTTGAAGTTTCCCAAATAAATGGAGTGGTGATCACACGTTCAAAATCTTGGCTATTTCTGGCAGCCCCATTGAAATTAATGGAGAGGTCAGGGCACATGCGTGACCACCATTCCATTTGGGGACATTCAGCTTCCCCATTCTCCAGATTAGTGGGAGGTCCAATAATCAAACGCACACCATTCTGATACCTATCCCTCATCCTGTGGGAGATAAATGTATTTTGTGGGACACCTCTTTAAAAGTTGTCTGTATGGTATATATACAGTGTTGAACCATATAAAGAATACCCCCACTCCTATCGTCAAAATGACTGCATATTGCCAAATGAGATGTTACATTACTAATATGTAAAACAGCTTGTCCCATGATAAAGATTGTTTGCAGTAAAATGCAGTCCATAATTATAAATATTTTTTATATTTACACTTAACCCCTTAGACATCAATGTGTTTTGGTCCTAAAAGACTAGAGACTTTTTAGGGATTTTACTCATGTGGTGGTTTTACTGCCCTTTTTTTTTCTTCAGCTACCAAAATTATTATTTCTTTCTTGTGACATATAGGGCTATTTTTTAATATCTTTTTTCACTAACATTTTTTTGTTCCGTTTTTTAGTTTTATCTGGGTATTTTATGGTTGTTTATTTTTTAAATTAGCATATTTACACTAAAATAAAGCACAGAAATACGTTCCTCATTTTGTTTCGGAGGTTTTGATATAGAATTTGTATAATTTTGGATTACAGGGCATATGGTGACAGTTTGGTTGGCATTGGTGGTGGGTCACTTTCTTTGTAATTCTTTTCATGTATATATTTTATTTTGTAACTATTTTTTTTACCACCTACGTCCCCCATGACATCATATAAGACTTCTGTGGGTCATTCACATTGTCTTTTTTTACTTTTTAATTTCAAACTTTTCCACTGTAACTGGGGCATCCAAAGGAGCTGAATCCATAGGAGCCCCAATAACAGGGAAAAACATCCCCCTGTAGTGACAGTAGTCACTGGCAGAGCTGATCAGGGTCTGCTTGGCACTTGCAGCTCTGCTGTGACAGTGGTCACGTGACCGTCGGGTTGCATAGCGGAACTAACACTTCCGCTTGCACTCTTTAGTACATAGCGCTCATTGAGCGCTATGTAGCTTAGAAAGGAGAAAGCAGAAGTGGTTAAAAACTGCTTCTTTCGTCTCCTCCTGTGTCTGATAACCAAGGACCCCGACCTGCTCCTGCTTGATTGCAGGAGCAGAAACTACAAATCCCGTGCCGTACTTGTGCAATTGACCAGGATTAAAGCCCAGGACCAAGCACCATATATTTACAGCGCTTGGTTCTTAAGTGGTAAATGTTTATACATATGCTATTTCTGTTGTGTCCACCTTAGTAAATGCTGCAAGGTGGTCACACCTGATCAGTCTTGTTTCTCTTTCTGCTCAGCCAGGTACGTGTAAGTATCCCTGGTGGGATGAGTGGCTGTTTCTGGAGTTGCTTCATCTTCTCTGATGTCAGAAGAGATATTGAGGAAAGAAGAAGTGAGACAGCGTTACTACAAAGAAGCAAACCTGAATAAGTGTGACTGCCTTGGAACATATATTGAGGTGGATCAGACACAGAAAGGCTCTTCAATAGAGGCAGCAGGTGGCGCTATTCTGGCAGTCCTGGAATAACTGGGGATACAAATATTTTTTAATAAGTATAAATACCAAAAATGTTTAGAATTATGGGCTGGATTTAACTATGAATAATATTTTTCATGGGACTACCCCTTTAACTATGCTTTTTTGTTATTTTGTAATTGTAATAACAGCCATTTTTGAATCACAACAGAATCCATCGCCATATAAGTTGTCTTTTTTCAGATGAGCTTTCCAACCTAAGTATTGCTGTATTCCTTTTCATACCAAAACTAAGAGTCTTCCAATGGCTACTTATAGAAGGATAATGTGCCTTTTACAGTTTGTGGCCACGGTTGCCAAATTAGCCCACTTGGCAGCCACAGTTTGCAATCAGCTTCCCTCTGCCATAGACTTTCACTCCCAGCCTCTGTTTTGCCGCTAATGACAGCTTGGAGGGTGTGTGCACACTGTTGGCCATCTTCTTAAAGGGCCAGTATAATGTTCCTCTACCAATCATTTATGGCTCCTGGTTATATAATGCATCCTTCCCCTGTGGAATTGTGATCTGTCTGTTCTGCTCAAAGTAGATTCAAGTTGTTCTGACACCCTGGTTTCCTGCCTATCCCTGACTTCATTCCTTTCTCAGCTTCTGACCTGGGATTGTTAAACTGTCTACTTTTCTGTTTTAGGATTAGCTGAACTTTTCCAATAATACTTTTTTCGGCACAAAGGAGACTTCTCTTTGTAGGAGCAATGTGTTTGCCCAGTTACAACCTCATATAAATGTTACTACGTGCCACAGTTAATGTATCTTGTCTCCTTCTAGGTTTGCTCATCCGTATAGGAGACTGTATCTGGTACTGCAACTTGATTCCATTCAAATGAATAGGGCAAGCTGTAGTTTAAAGGGGTTCTGTCATTTAAAAAAATTCTATACATTTCTCCCCAGGCAGTCTCCTTACCAGATCTTCTCCTTGCTGATCTTCTCCTGTTTCCTGCAGTCCCGGGAGGTAACCTCATCTCCAACTGGCTGATTCTTCTGCTTCCTTTGAGGTTACGTACATTCACAGGCAGTTTCCTTCCTGCTTGGCAATGTACGTTACATGACAGTTCACAGCCTTGCAGGAGTGCCAAGCTACTGCAGAGACTGCTCATGCCCTCTGTCTCTGCAATAGATCAGCATTCTTTCCTAGCCAGTGAACACTACATCACAGGGACGTGACCTTCACTGACCTGCAGGAAAGAGAACGCAAGGAATGCAGGATTCATATAAAGCCAGCCGGCTTGTGGTGAGCTGAGCCGGGGGACTGGAGAAGATCAGCAAGGAGAATATGCCTTTAGGAGTTTGCCTGGGGAAGAATAGGTGAGTATAGAATTTTTTTTTCTTTTTAATGACAGAACCCCTTTAACACGATAGTAGTGACTGGACAGTATCAGACTATGTAGGGATAAGCAAAATGGCAATATCCAATTGTTTAAATTATTTTTAGATTTCCAGGATCAATAACTGAGAAACAGCAGAGAAAAACAGAGAGAGATAAATTTGCTCTACAATTGTTATATCTTGAAGAATATCAGTATTATTAAAGCAGACATATCAGGAGAGTTGACAGGCCACCTTGAAAGTCAGGTAATAGAAACCTAATGGGCTCCCAGCTGTTCTCACATCCCCGGGGAGGTTTCTACTGTCAGAGCATATCACTGGGCTCAATAATATTCAAGTTGTATAATCCAAGGCAGTTTATGTTGGTTTTCTAGAACAAACTTACTGTATACTTCCATAACTTTTATTCTCCATGTTACTTTTATTTCCGTACTGTTGTGTGAATTAGCCAAGAATTTAGCTGTTCTGTCCCCTTGATAGATTTAATATTTAATGTGCTCCAGATATAGATTGAAATTGGGTTTATGAGTAAAAAGAGGTATTTATTTTTATTAAATATGCTCATTCAGAAATGCTGAGAATTCATAAGTAAATTGCATCCATAGCCATAAAGAAGTAGATCTAGCAGCAGCTCTTCACTGGAAACAATGAGCCTTTTAGAACAATTTTAGCCTCCTTCTGCACATAGAGGATTTTCAATAGCATTATAGCATGCCTCAAATGAGGTCTTAAATGCCTTTTCACTGTTACGCTTTTGCCAATTAGGCATCTATTACTTAGAAAAGTAATAACTTGTTGTCACTTCATAAACCGACTTTTTACTTCTTAACTTTTTTTTTAATAAAAAAAGTATTATTAGCCAATAGAGATATAAAGTAATTTTTTCATTTCTCTTTGCGACTTTGCACATTACAATATTGCAGTTATGAAACTTAATTTTATAATATTCAAGGTCTTTTCATGAAAATCTTTTCAGCAACCAAATCTCTAGAGGCAATAAATGACACATTGTGTAAGCTTCAAATCAGTCTGCTTCATAACATTATATTCAGAACTGTCGGAAGTAGCAGCTGTTAAAAAGCAGGAATGAATTTAGACGAAACCAGAAATGCAATTAAGTGATGTGTTTTTTAAATAGCTATGTCTTTGTATTTCAGAAAAGTTTCTACTTATTAAGAAATAAGGCGTATGGAAAGTGTTTTACTGTGCATACTAAGGGTTAATATTGCAGATAGCTGAAACATTCTGTTTTGGTGATACTGTTTATGTCAGTGCCAACCTGGGGCTAGATGGCACCCTGTGCAGATTTTTTTTATTCCCCCTCCTCCTAAGTCGTAATAAAAAAAAAACCCTCTAAACTGATAGGTAGTCTGCTTGTTCAGAGAGTAGCAAGATAGCAGCATAGCCATACAAGCACAGCTCAGTGAATACATCCTATACCAGGACCAAGATCATAACATATATACAATACCAGACAACAGAACCAAGCTTAGTGGATAAATACAGCACCAGAATCAAAAAAATACAGCACATAAGAAAAATGAAGCTCCAGAACCAAGCTCATGAAGTAATTACAGCGCAAGACTCAAGCTCATAAGATACATGAAACACCAGAAACAAACTCATAACATAAAAAAGCAGTAACCAAACCCATTACATAATATAATACTGCAACTAAGCTCATAATATAAATAACAATGTAACCGTATTGGTCATGGCCCGTGCAGATGAGTGTGTGATGCCTTGAACCTAGGTATGACCACAAATGGTGAATGCTGTACTGCCTATTACTGAGCTGGGCAGAAGCCATGTGTGTGTGAGAGTCAGAGTACATGTTGTACCCCATAGGGTACACTTGCATCCGTCATGTGTTGATATTGGCTCCACCCAACAGTTAAAGCAGTATTCTGGATGTAACAAGTTATCCCGTTTCCATGGCATAGGAGATAAATAATTGATTGGTGGGAATCCAACTGCTGGGACCTTCCCTGATCCTGAGAATTGGGGTCTGGTGGGTTCTGAAATGAATGGAGCGGAGGTCACACAAGCACACTGCCGCTTCATTCATTTCAATAAGAAGGACAGAGACTGCTCAGTTCAGCTATTCAGCAATCTCCAGTTGTCTCTCTGAAGTACACGCCAGGTACTAGTTTTTTACTTCATTATTGAGGCATTCACATCTTGGCCGATCATGGCTGCAATGGAAATACTTCTCTGTACAGATACAGAGAAATTCAATCTTTCATAGGTGAGAACAAAATCAAGACCTTAAGACCCATTTAGATACTACAATTATCGCTCAAAATTCGCTCAATAGCCATCTTTTGAGCGATAATCGTTGTGGGTATATGTGCCCATCTTTCACTTTTCTGCAGAATGATGTATTTCAGTTCTGTGTGAAATCCATTGTTTGGCAGAAAAGCTGATAAGCAGGACTGCACGCTGTGTTCTGCCCGGGGACTGCTGATAACAGCTGATTACATTGTTTCAGCTGTCAGCCCCACGGCAGATCAAAGCGAATGTAATCAGGGAACAGTGGGTGGTCTGTTCCCTGAATATAGCTCCCAGTGACTCACAGGCTACTAACTGGTACTAATACGCATTAGTACCAATTAGTAGTTTTTGCAAACTGATTGCTCAAAAGCCATCTTTTGAGCGATCATCTTTGTGGTGTAAATGCACCTTTAAATGAAAACTTTTACCGCTACCTTTGTCAGATCTCTAGATGGTAAGGCCATAACAAATTAATTTGTTTTTGGTCTTGCTGTTTGGCCTTTTACTTTCTTCTTGTTGTGAACCTGTGCTGGTAATTTCCTAATCTTATCTCTTTCAGTCTCCTAAAAGAAGCTGGGTTTTCTTTCCAAGTCTTAGTGTCATCTTATCAGGTTTTGCAGATCTTGAATTATTAGTTTCCGGTATAGAATCTGTATTAATAGACTTCTCTATCCTATTGTTTTGTTTCCTTACTTCATTCCAAGCATAAAGAAGGCTGTGGAGATAATCACATGTATTCTGCTCACATCTGGACAGTTTACTGTATTCTAATTGCTTTTAATTTTTCAATTACCTTCATGAATACACCAGGTATAGCAATGGAAAGTGCAATGTAGTTAGCGGTTATGTACTGATGTCTTATATAGGTATTCTGTAATGGGGGACCAGGGCACTTTGTGGAGTGGCATACCTTCGTATTCCTCAAAGTGATACATTGTATAAACAGGAAACCTTGAGTATTTGCTTAAAGGGGTTGTCCCGCGCCGAAACGGGGTTTTTTTTTTTTTTTAACCCCCCCCCCGTTCGGCGCGAGACAACCCCGATGCAGGGGTTAAAAAAAACAAACGGAGAGTGCTTACCTGAATCCCGGCGGTCCGGCGTCTTCATACTTACCTGCTGAAGATGGCCGCCGGGGTCTGCTCCCTCCGTGGACCGCAGCTCTTCTGTGCGGTCCATTGCCGATTCCAGCCTCCTGATTGGCTGGAATCGGCACGTGACGGGGCGGAGCTACACGGAGCCGGCATTCTGCACGAGCGGCTCCATTGAAGAGAGCAGAAGACCCGGACTGCGCAAGCGCGGCTAATTTGGCCATCGGAGGGCGAAAATTAGTCGGCTCCATGGGAACGAGGACGCCAGCAACGGAGCAGGTAAGTAAAAAACTTTTTATAACTTCTGTATGGCTCATAATTAATGCACAATGTACATTACAAAGTGCATTATTATGGCCATACAGAAGTGTATAGACCCACTTGCTGCCGCGGGACAACCCCTTTAATAAGAAGGTAAAAGTGGCCAAGTTGGAACTCTATACAAAGTAGCATCTCTTATATAAACTCTATACGAAGTATCAAAATACCAGTGAAACCTCTCTAATAAGACCCCCTCCTAAAGAACACCATTCTCTTACCCAGACCAGATTTCTTGTGACAGATTTTCAGTTCGAACATAGATTATGCATGCTTGCCATCTTCTTTGAGAAGGTCACCTCCTTAAAAGTCACTTTTCAATTCCAGAGATTTTACGATTTATGTTAATATGTTGTTAAGTACCTATAAAGTATTGTACTTGACATTACTTACCTCGACTTGAAGGTTCTGATTCGCATAGTCTATCTGGTATTTTACTACTTTCATCATAGTGACCCTGAGAGTTGTATTTTCTCGCACTCACTGGCTCTGATTGTATAAGGTGTTTGGGGGGTTCGTCGTCTTCCTGTATTGCAGAAAAATATCAAATAAATATCTTAATATACTTTAAAGAACGCAATCGGCTGACCGTCACCACCATTTAGTAAGCAGTGCTGACCCTTGGCGTCACACTCTTCTCATCAGATATCTATAGCCTATTCAATCAATTTAGGTAGAAAGCCCATTTAGATCATGTGTTCCCTTTTTAACATTTTACCGGTTATATATAAAGTTAATATGAAGAATTATATTGCAGACAGATGTATGCTATAAGATAATAAAGTATGAAACATACAACAGTGCCGTTTTTCTTGTGGCATTTGTTCTAACGTTTGGTTCATTTTTTTGAGTCAGTTACATTTTTTTGTTTTTTTAAACAAACATGTTCTGTATATGCCATTTTTTCAGATGTTATTTCATTGTTTTCTCTACAGCAGCAGTACCAAAACTGTGCTCCGTGGAGCCCTTGGGGCTCCGCAAGCGACAGTCAAGGGCTCAGATTGAGGGTCTCTGTGGTGGCGAACCTATGACACGCATGCCAATGGCTGCTCACCACTGTAGTGATTACCGGCCAAGGTGCCACAGCTCCCCGCAGGTAATGACGCAGCGACGCTGTCCCTGGTGCACACTGTGATGTCAGTGCGCACCCGGGATCCTCCTCCCCTGAGTCCTCTTCTTCTTAGTTCCATAGGAGACGACAAGGTAGGAAACGCTCCCGGCTCACATAAAGCTGTCAGCGTGCACCCGGGATCAGCGCTGAGAAGAGAAGGAGCAGCGCTGACTACAAGAAGGAGATAAGTATATAGGTTGGGGGCTATTACTACCGGGGCTACTGTGGGGTTAATATTAATGAGAGGGTTATTATTATTACTGTGGATACTGTGGGGTTAATATTACGAAGGGGGTTAATATTACCGAGGGAGTTAATTTTATTGGGGCTACTGTGGGGTTAATATTATTACTGTGGGGGTAATATTACTGAGGGGGTCGCTATTACTACTGGGGCCACTGTGGGGGTCGCTATTACTACTGGGGCCACTGTGGGGGTCGCTATTACTACCGGGGCTACTGTGGGGTTAATATTAATGAGAGGGTTATTATTATTACTGTGGATACTGTGGGGTTAATATTACGAAGGGGGTTAATATTACCGAGGGAGTTAATTTTATTGGGGCTACTGTGGGGTTAATATTATTACTGTGGGGGTAATATTACTGAGGGGGTCGCTATTACTACTGGGGCCACTGTGGGGGTCGCTATTACTACTGGGGCCACTGTGGGGGTCGCTATTACTACTGGGGCCACTGTGGGGGTCGCTATTACTACTGGGGCCACTGTGGGGGTCGCTATTACTACTGGGGCCACTGTGGGGGTCGCTATTACTACTGGGGCCACTGTGGGGGTCGCTATTACTACTGGGGCCACTGTGGGGGTCGCTAGTACTACTGGGGCCACTGTGGGGGTCGCTAGTACTACTGGGGCCACTGTGGGGGTCGCTATTACTACTGGGGCCACTGTGGGGGTCGCTATTACTACTGGGGCCACTGTGGGGGTCGCTATTACTACTGGGGCCACTGTGGGGGTCGCTATTACTACTGGGGCCACTGTGGGGGTCGCTATTACAACTGGGGCAACTGTGGGGGTCGCTATTACTACTGGGGCAACTGTGGGGGTCGCTATTACTACTGGGCCACTGTCGGGATCGCTATTACTACTGGGGCTACTGTGGGGATCGCTATTACTACTGGTGCCACTGTGTGGGTCACTATTACTACTGGGCCACTGTGGTGGTCACTATTACTACTGGGCCACTGTGGGGGTTGCTATTACTACTGAGGCCACTGTGGGGCACGCTATTACTACCTCGGCCACCAATATAGGGGGTCGCTATTACTACACGGGCGGAGTTGCTGTGGAATTTACAGCAGCTGTAGCAGCAAAGTAGATGAGATTTTGAAAATCTGATCCACACGCTGTGGAAAAATTCTGAACAAAACCTGTGCAAATATTGACATGAGGTGCGGGATCTAATTCCACAGGATGTTAATTTTAAATATAATGTATATCAATTGCCCATCCAGTGCTCCAGCGTTCCTCTCTGTTTTTCATTTTCTTTAAACGGCCCTGTCCTTTTTATAAAAAGGGAGGTAAAAATCATGTTGTGATAAGCCACACCCCTAACCCCTCCCTTAACCACACCCTTTGTCCCTCTTTGGGGCTCCATGAGAAACTTCTGCTTCAAAAAGGGCTCCATTGCTGAAAAACGTTTGAATCACTGCTCTACAGCAAAAAAACCTGAAAAAATATATTACTCAAATGCCTCCATAAAAAAACACCACCTAAAAAACGTTTATAGAAAATGAAATTTATTGTTTTCAAAAAAAGATCATAAAAAAGTGTGTGAGAAAGACTCCTTAGGTGTATGATTGTCATCAAGCTTCTCAATCCTTTTCAGTAAGAACACACAGAATTATGAATGCAGCGGAAATGAAGAAATGTAATTCACTTATAAAGTTACTCAACTTTTATGTGAACTGTATTTAGATTTAAACTGAAAATCAATGTCAGAAGTGAATATACTGCGTGTGTTAAGATCACTGTTAGTTCGAGACTAGAGCTGAGCGAGCACGCTCGGATAAAGCTGTTACTCGAGCGAGCATCACTCTTCTCAAGTAACTGCTTACTGGTCCAAGCAGGCTCAGAGGGGTGGGGGGGAGTGAGAGAGATCTCGCGCTCTCTCTCTACCCCCTGCCCCCCCGCTCACCTTCGCTGCCCCCCCAAGCATGCTCAGACCAGTAAACAGTTACTCGAGAAGAGCGATGCTCGCTCAAGTAACTGCTTTATCCGAGCGTGCTCGCTCATCTCTATTCGAGACTGAAGGGTTCACAAAGTTTAAATACATAAAGGCCTCCTGCCCACGGACGGAGCGGGATACGACCGTGGTTTTTCGTCGTGGGAATCTTGCGGGGATAAACAAAAAAGTCCCGGCGATTGCAAAAAACGTTTTTCCACAGTCTCCATTAACTCTTTGATACTATATTAAAGGAGACCTCCCACTGAGGAAAAAATGCGGTAAAATAGAACATGCCGTGATTTTTTTTCTCACGTGGTGTAAATTCATGGCAGAATTCTGCATGTGAGGACTGAGCTATTAGGCCTCATGTCCACGGGGAAAATCAGGCCCGCTACGGATTCTCCATGTAGAATCCGTAGCGGGTCCCTCCTGCCCCGCGGACATGAGGCATAAAAATAAGAATTAACTCACCTCTCGCCCGCTCTGGATCTTCCCTTCGCCATGGCTTCATCTTCTCTCCGTTGCGGCCGGATCTTCTTTCTTCGGCCCGGCGGATGCGCAGGGCACGTCGGTTGCGTGCCTCGCGCATGCATCGGCCCGAAGAAAAAGGATCCGGCCGTGACGGATAGAAGATGAAGCCGCGGCGAAGGGAAGATCCGGACCAGGTGAGTAAATTCCGATTTTTAATGGAGCATGAAAAAATCTGGACCATGCTCCATTTTCATGCGGGTCTCCCGCGGGGACGGCTCCCGTGGGCTTCTATTGAAGCCTATGGAAGCCGTCCGGATCCGCGGGAGACCCACACGAAAATGGAGCATGGTCCAGATTTTTTCATGCTCCATTTTGTTTTAAAATCACTTTTATTGACCATCCGCGGGTATTTATCTACCCGCGGGTGGTCAATGCATCCCTATGGGATGCGGATCCGCGGGCAGGAGAAGAGTTAAAATCCGCTACGGATTTTAATTCTTCTTTTGCCCGTGGACATGAGGCCTTAGGTTCAATAGAACCTAATAGCTGCGTTATTCAGCCACGGATTTACGCTGCAGAGAGCACGGCATAAATCCGTCCGGGGGCATTAGCCCAAAGTTAGGTTGTTTTCTTCTTTAATTATTGTATTTATTATTGACCACCATTTAAACTAAAAAAACTGCACTTTTGAGGAATCCATTGAGAACCACAATGCAATGATAATGGCATTCATTGTTAGTACTGATTTTACGAAGCACAGGAATACAAAAATGTAATCTTTTTTAAATCCTTAAATATTTGCATGCAAGAAAGGTTCATTTCCCTAGCAGATTTGTTAGGCATCATTCACACTGCTACACAAAAAGGAAAGACTCTGTTAAGCAATTTCCATGTTGCCATTTTGCCATACAGCCTAGAGATTGAGATGTAGTTAAACATATCTGATTAATGTAGATCTAATACCCGCTGATTATGGAGAAGATAAATAGTGAAATAAGGAACGGATCGGTATCAATAAACTGATCTGTATTTCTTCTACAAAGTGAATTAAGACGCTTCTTCATCTATAATTAAATATGTTACGATTGAGTCGGAGGAATTAAAAATAAATTACAAGAAAGGAATACCATGATTGATGATTGTCTTTTGAACTACTACATTGAAGAAGTATTGTACATCTATACAGTCTGTGAAATAGTGTAGCACAAATAGCTGAAAAAGTAAATGTTTGCTGTGATAGAAAGATGTCAGGACGCACAGAGCATTGTGACTTGCTGTATGTCAGGACTCGAAGCAGGAACCTCCTGTACTCCAAGCAGTAGTCCTTCTTATTGAGCCATCAGCTCTTTGGACAGTTCCCTTACATGCCTGTTGCCTTGTTCCCAGATCCTGTTAACCCAGTCCATGTTCTAGCTCCGCCTGGTTCTTGATTAGACTTCCTATAAAAGCCTGGCCCTGCCACTGCACCAGCTCATGATTAATCTGCTTCACAGCGTGGTTTAATCCAGCTCCACGTTGCCTGCTTCTCCGCTATTTCTGCAAGACCTCCCGATATTGACTTCTAGCTTCCTCTCTGACTACGTTACCCACAAACCGTCGCCGTATGCGTCCTGTAATCCAAAACCATACATATTATAAATCAAAACTTCCAAAACAAAATGAGGAACCTGTTCTGATACTTTATTTTAGCGTACATATACTAATTAATAAAAAACAACTATAAATGTTAAATGACTTTTTTAGCCCTTTACCCCCAATAAAACTAAAAAAAAAAAAAAAAAGTCAGTGAAAAGGTATTAAAAAAAAAATAAAAAAATCGCCCTATACGTCATGGGGGGGAAAAAACACAGTAAAAATAATTTCAGTAGCTGAAGGAAAAAAAATAGGGCAGTAAAACCACCACATGGGAAAAATCCCTAAAATAGTGTCTGGCCCTTTAGGTACAAAGCAGCCTGGTCCTTAAGGGGTTAAAATGAACAAATAGCACAGTCTGCTACCGATTACCAGATAGCAATGAATAACAGTTAAAGTTTAAGGTAAGCTGTTTGGTCACAAATCTGACATCAGCAGGGAGACGTGTCCTGGCACATCCATGGGAGTATGAATGTAAGATTAAAAGAAAGACGCGGCACCTACATGAAGGACATCGATGCTGAGGCGCTGGAAGTTCTGAGACCTCAGTTCCTGCATTCGTCTCTGATTTTCTTGATATTTTTCTTCTGCAAATTGTCTGAAATGCACAATAACACACAAACTGTCAAACTGTTCGATATACGTTGTCCTCATGTGCAGGGGGGGAGGATGGAAGAGCCAGGAGCAGGAACTGAGCTCCCGCCCCCTCTCTGCCTCCTTTCCACCCCTCTGCACTATTTGCAATGAAAGGAGGCGAGGCGGGGCTAATTCTCATAACTTAGCCCCACCCACATCCCGCCTCCTTTCATTGCAAATAGTGCAGAGGGGCGGAGAGGAGGCAGAGAGGGGGTGGGAGCTCAGTTCCTGCTCCTGGCTCTTCCATCCTCCCCCCCCCTGCACATGAGGACAACGTATATCGGCTCGGCGTGAAAACCGAGCCGATATACGTTCGTCTGAATGCAGCCTTTCTGCACCATTCTTGACAAGGAGGCTTGAATTAGAGTATAAGGAGGGGTGTCGCTTAGTAGAAAATTGGTGTGGATTGAATGGGATGATGCAAGACAAAATTGTGCCAAAATTTTGACAAAGAATTTTGCTGCAAAGTAAGCCAATAAGAAGTGTGACTTTACATAAAAGTGATCAAAAGTGCACCAAACTGGCAATTTACTATCTAGCATCAGCCTCTGTGTTACATTTGGCACATTTTTACATTCTTTACACTAAGGATAAGAGTGCATTTACAGGGGTGATTTTTATGCACAATTTCAGTGCGTTACGAGATGCACAGGAATCACATGGGAAAAGAACACATCGTTTTTAATGGCTGCATTTACATATAAGATTTTTCTCCTGTAGCGCTGCGAGAGAAAAATTGCAACATGTCCTATTTTTGGGCGATTCAGTTAAAGAATCGTCCATTCTTCCTTAAGGGGGCAGAAAAAAATGCATCGCACTTACATGTGCATGCAAGTTTCTTGTGAGTGTGATGCAATATGTTTTTGCTCCCATAGGGAATAATGAGCAGTTTTCACGCGAGTGTGATGTGATTTTCTTGCAAAACACATTGCACTCACATAAAGATCGCAAGTTTGCGAGAGCAATATTGGTTTGAGTTTCTTGGAATAATATTGCACTCCCCCATGTAAATGCACCCTTAGGGCTTATACCCACTAGCGTTTTGTTTTCGCAGCAATTTCAGAAAAAAAAACGCTAGTGGGTGAAGGCCCTAGAGGCTCAGTTAGAAGGACATTTTTATGTGGGT
Organism: Eleutherodactylus coqui; assembly: GCF_035609145.1. NCBI lineage: Eukaryota > Metazoa > Chordata > Amphibia > Anura > Eleutherodactylidae > Eleutherodactylus > Eleutherodactylus coqui. The sequence goes on from NC_089848.1 coordinate 41,330,246, forward strand.
AGGTTACCTGCGTTTGCGATCCACATGTATTAAGAACCAATGCTTTTCAATAGCAGCGGCCACATGCCCGATATTTACCTACTTACAAAAATGTGCAGGAGTAACTATGGGGCAGCGGATTTTAAAACGCAGGTAACTGCGGCATCCGTATTTTTTGGATGTGAAACCCCTGGATCCTGACACATCCAGGGATTTCACCTTGTGCTCAATGGGGCCGGCGGCACAGCTGTGACAGCAGTGGCACAGGAGCGTGATGTTCTCCCACTGAATTCAATGGAGCCGGCACTACTCACTCAGCTATTAAATGACAGCTGAGAGCTGCCTCTGATTGGTCACAGTGCTCAGCCAATCAGAGGCAGCCCTTTCAGCAGGCAGGGATTTTAAATCCCTGCTGCTGAAAGGACTTCAGAGCAGTGCAGGGAGAAGACCCGGCTGGACACGCCTGAGCCCCGGCACTGCGGAGAGGTGAGTATATATTTTTTTTTACACATTTTAGGGATGATTTTTTAGGGAAGTGCTTATATTTAAAGCCCTTCCCTGAAAATCCCTGCAGGGCTTGTCGGCAGCCTATTGCTTTCAATGGAGCCGGCTGTATTGCCGCCTCCATTGAATTCAATGGGAGAACATCGCGCTCCTCTGCCACAGCTGTGACAGAGGATTTCTTCATCTCCGCAGGGAGTCCCCTTGTCACTGGACACTGTGACAGCTGTGGCAGAGGAGTGTGATGTTCTCTGTATGTCAATGAGGCCGCCGCTGCTGCCGCCTGCCCGAATGGCATCAAGGTGAACCCCTGGACATGACAGCATCCAGGGGCTTCACATCCAAGGAATCCCCTGCTGCAGCTTTCACAGCAGCAGCAGGGGATAGCGGGCAGCACACTTTATGTGTGCAAAAACGCGGCCAAGTGCGTTTTTTTCTGCGTGACGTCCGCTTCGGTCATGCAAAATTTTTTAGGCATGCGGTTTTTTTGCACATAAATAAGCACATAAAAACGCCCGAACTGACTGAGCTCTTGGGGCTCCTTCACACTGGTGATCGCAATATCAACGTGAGAAAATCGCGGCAATATCGCAATTTTGCTCATGAGATCTTTGAGCGTCAGTAATGCTTTTTTTTTTCAAAAACATCAATGCCGCTTTCAATTTTCTTGCGTGTATTTCTCGCAATAAACAATAGGAGTTGTTAATGTTAAAAATACATCGCACGAAAATTGCAAGTTCGTACAATGCGATAAAAAGAAGGCTCCATGGGGAAACATAGATGATAACAAAAGGAAAATGTAGAAGGATAGGACATGGCGCGATTTACAAAATGAGTATATCGCTCATGTGAATAAGTCCTTAACAGAGCATTGTCAATGGACAACACCGGGTGTCATGCAGGAAGTCCTGGTTACAGTCTCTATATGACATTAAAGGGAAGACGTTGATCCCCCTTCTGCACGGAGCTTCTTCTAATCTCTTCCTTTAGACAGCATGTTTGGTTTATATGACAGCTGAACTTCCTATATTACTTGCATGGGCATAATTATTCTGCCCACACAAAGAATGAAAGAACATGCACCGATGCATGATAAAGAAATAGAAGTACGCTCGTTTGCACGAAGGGGTTAAAATTCACTTATCTTTACTGGTGACGAATGACAGCAGGAGCGATAGCTAATTTAAAGTTGATGGTAACGGCAACAATGTGCAGAGCAACTTCTGTCTACATGGATTAATTATTAACAACAAAGGATCTGGCAGTCAACAATTCTGACAAACTGCCACTTGGTAGAACAAGGAAGGAAGATCTAGAAAGACCTTCAAATATAATAATGCGTCTATAAAAACAAAAACGGCAATCAGAATTTTCTGGCTTTGGTATCATAAATAAGAGATTTGGCTTAGTAAAAAAAAAAAAAAGAGGAATATCTTGGGAAAACACTATCAGAAGGGGCCATACTGTACTATTATCACTATGGGATCATAAGAGTGAATAAAGGGATATGGTGGGACACTGGGGAGAGGTGCATATGGTGCACAAAGGACACGGTTGCAGTTTCTTTTGCATACCCTTTTTACAGATGCCCCATGGCCCCCATGACAGTCTTACTGCAAGTATTAAAAGCCATGTCTTCCGTAAACATGATGCTCGGCCCCTCTAACCTTCGCAGAGTGAACCTGTGGCAGAGTGTAGATTAGATGTCAAGAAGCATGCGAGACCCACGTTCATATGATTGTGCGCACATGATTATTTACAATGAACATTTCACCATCGAGGTGTACTGTAGGGTAGGTAGCATGCTAGGGGACACTGGGTGTTATAGAGGGCACTAATGAGAAGCCAGCAGAGTTGAAAGTCAGACAGAACTACAGGGATCTACAATCAAAGGTTGTCCTTCGGCTACACATCCAATTGGAAGAATATGTCAAGTGGGGTACCACAAGGCTCTGTCCTAGGCCCAGTGTTAACATTTTTATAAATGATCTGGAGAAGAGAATTGATGGGGAACAAATTTGCCGATGACACAAAGCTAGGAGGGATAGATAACACTAGGGAAGAGAGAGAGAGTATACAAAAAGATCTAGACAAGCTTGAACAGGGAGTGGTGACTAACAGAATGGTATTTATCAAGGAGAAATGCAAAGTCCTACATCTGGGCAAAAAAAATTTAAAAGCACATACAGAAGAGGTATACTAATAGATCATAGACTGAACATGAGTCAACAATATGATGCAGCAGCCAAAAAAGGCAAACACAATTCTGGGATGTATTTAGAGAAGCATAGAGTCTAGATCATGTGAGGTCATTATCCACCTCTACTCTTCCTTAGTCAGACCGCATCTGGAATACTGTGTCCAGTTCTGGGCACTCCAATTTCAAAAATACATCGACAAACTGGAGCAAGTTCAGAGAAGAGCAACCAGTACGGTGAGTGGTCTGCAAATCATGTCCTATAAGGAACAGTTAAAGGATCGACGAATGTTTAGCTTTGAAAAAAGAAGGCTGTGAGGAGACTTAATAGCTGTCTACAAATATCTGAAGGGCTGTCACAGTGCAGAGGGATCAGCCCTATTCTCATTTGTACAAGGAAAGACTAGAAGCAATGGGATGAAACTGAAAGGGACGAGACACAGATTAGATATTAGGAAAAACGTTTTGACAATGAGGGGGATTAATGAGTGGAACAGGTTGCCACGGGAGGTGGTGAGTTCTCCTTCAATGGAAGTCTTCAAACAAAGGCTGGACAAATATCTGTCTGGGATGATTTTGTGATCCTGCACTGAGCAGGGGTGTGGACCCTTCCAACTCTACCATTCTATGATTCTATGGATGGTTTTAACTGAGTCCTTGCCTTGTGTGAAAGAATGCTCAGCTACATCTCTTTCCCATTTGAAGTCTACCAATAAAGTGCAATCTACGGTTTGGCCACCAAATATAATTTACACAGATGTAGAAATCTCCATGTATACAATCCACACGTGTGTATTCAGTGTCTGCCCAGTTCATGTATTTACTGTGTTATGTAATAATATACCGTCTTATATTTGTGACCAGTTGGAAGAGTACATAGCATCCTCCCTTCAATCTCTTGGGTAATATAGTCAGAGAATACCGCTGCATTTCCGTTACAAATGGTGAATGAATGCATAGGACTGACATTTACAAATCATTAACATTTCCTTTTATTGAAACTGACTAAAAAGTGTCCACGCCAAGTCCTGAAAAAAGTCAGAACCCCATTACAATTCCAGCAAGGTACAGTAAGCTGAAAGCGTTTTACACTTGTTCCATTAGTGTGATTTTTACCAACTGGCAGGGGTTCTGGTAAGTGTAGTCTGCGGGCCTCTTAAGCACTCAAAGCATAGCTTGGATTTAATCCCATACTTGGAACCACTTTAAGAGTCAGAAACAAAGTATTCTTCAAGTTTTACCAAGGTACTTATTAAATGTGACATTAAATAAAAGGAACTCTGCCTGAAGATCCACTTTTGGTGATAAGGATTTCATTACTATCTTGCCTTGTTTAAAGTATAGTCCTATGCCGTAAGGCTTTCTCACCCTAAGGTCCCCTTCACATGAGCGTATACATATTTGTAGAATGAACAATGCTTTTTTTTTGCACATGCTTTGGCGTATTTTACTGTATTTTTTGTGCCCACATGGCTTGTTCATTTGCGCTTGCAATTGAAATGGCTAATTAGTCTAATGAGTTCCAGATGCGTTCTTTCCTGTGCAATTATGCAGTTATTCACGCATCTCCAAGTGTATTGCGCACACATTTGCGCATCCTCATTGACTTCTATGGGGACTTTGGGTGTGCAGAAAAGCAGAGAACGCTACGTTTTTTGTGCAACCAAAATGCATGGGAAAATATGCACATGTGAACGAACCCATTGAGACCAATAGGTTCTATTCTCTGCGTAATGTGCGCACAAATTTTGCATACACAAATATACCCTAAGGCCCCCTTCACATAGGTATGCTTTCCTACTATCACTACCATTTCATTCTAGTGATTTATGCAAATAAGGAAGATGGAACAATACCTCTGCAGCGCCACCTATTGGATGGCAGCATTCCTTCAAATCAATGTACGACTTTTTAACAAATCTGTACAACAATGTTTGGGAATAGGAAGGCCAGCCAGAAAACCATAAACCTGCTTGGCTTCCTATTCCCAATAATTGTTGTACAGATTTGTTAAAAAGTCATGCATTGATTTGAAGGAATGCTGCCATCCAATAGGTGGCGCTGCAGCAGTATTGTTCCATCTTCCTTATTTGCATAAATTACCCAGAGGAGCGTGCATGACCATATAAGTCTCTCCACTCACTTTTTAGGTGTCTTGTCACACCCTTTCTGGGTGCTCTCCTTGGGGAGAGTCGATGCCATCCCCCGACCCACTCACCCCCTAGGTGTCACCACACACTTTTTGGGTGCTCTCCTTAAGGAGAGACGACACCCCTCATGACATTCTAGTGAATGTCTTATGAGGGGTTAAAGTGTTCGGACCACCACCATTTGCAAATTTATTGTATATCCTGGTGATATGCCATTAATGTATTTACTAGGACAACCCTTTGAATGTAGATCTCTGCACGGAGATTCAATACATAATTAAATAAATGTAATGTTTGTCAGACTAACAGGTTTGTATTATGAGTACAGGGTTATTATAAATGATCTTCCCAATTTGAAACACTCATAACTCAAGTTTAGGCCCAATGCACACGGGCGTATCTGCACTGCGGGGATCCAGAGCGAGCGTTCCCCTCTGGATCCCGCAGCAAATACTGCCCATAAACATGCTTTGCAAAATGCTTTTCCATGCCCACGAGCGGAAATCAACTGCGATTTTCTGCTCACAAGGGGAAAATCGCAGTCTGTTCTATTCTAGTGTGAGCCTCACATGGACGGCATCCATTGCAGTCAATGGAAGTCATCCATCCCACGGGGAGCTGCCGCGGATCCGCATCATCGGCGGCATGTCATTCTCTGCACTGCACTTGTTCGGTGGCGCGCCAGCCAGCACATCCACAGAGCAGAGAGAAGAGGTATGCAGGGATCACTGCAGGGAACATGGAGGCCAAGGAAGAAGTTCACTATCGTCACCATGTGCACGGCCAATCCATCAGTTTGGTAGTTTCCTACTCCTACTGAGATCACTTCTAACTTCATTGTGAAAATGAATGGGGGGGGGGGGCGGTCCTGTTGGGAGATAAAATCTGGGATTTCCTACGGCAGAAGCCATATTTGTAGCATTTCCAAGTACAAAAGATTGTTTTCTCATGGGGAAAAAATGCAACGTAGATTGTTGTGTCCGAAAGGTGGAAGGCGACTTCATCACTAAAGACTTCATGAAATAGTCGCTTTCCATTACAGTTTGCATCCTCTTCAGAAAGAACGTTGCTTCGCTTTGTCAGGCGGTTTCAGGGCCGGTGACAACTTCATTCAATAGGGATAGCATAGCAAAGTTTGCGCAGAATCTTCCATACCATTGGCTGCAGGACGTCCGATTCTCTGCTTCCTGTGACGGTGGATTTCTCAGGACTTCAAGTGAAACTTGCACAGACGCACTCCACTGTTTCAACGCTTTCTGGTGGGCGGCTGGATGATTTTCACTTACAGATGCAAACTTTTTCCTTATAATTGGAGTATTGCTTACAAAATATGCGCCCACTGGGTGAATCTTCAATAAACTTTGTTCGAAAATGACGGTGCTTACTAATAACAGGCTGGTCATCCCATCTGGCGCAAGATTTACAGAGTTTTACAAGAACTAGTAAAAGTAATAAAACAAATAAAATAATTGCTTCCCTGCTGGTTCCCTTCACAGTAACAAACACCTAAAATAATCTTTTATTGATACTAGTTAAAATCTTGGGCTGACAAAGACAAACTCACACAAAACACATCAAAAAACTTCCAACTCAACACCCTGTTATAGGCAATAGGCGGCACTAACTGTCACCATAGCCGATTGGGGGTGATAGTGTTAGATTTGTCGCAGTAGGTCCAATCATGCCAATTGGCAAGCACAGAATAACTGATGGACTGCAACCTCAAATCAATCAAGTAACCTGTTTTTCGTTTTGGTGGTAAATAATAATTATATTCCCAAGCGTGGATGTTTCAAGGTGCGATCATCAAGGTTAAAATTATGATGACTTGAAAGAAGGATCTTATTTGTATCAATATATATTTGGGGTTCCAATGTCAGAAAATTCTGATTGAAAATTATGTGGGTTCGGTTCAACGCGTTTCTGTGTCACGTGCAGACACTTGTAATGTGTGATGAGAGCTGAGCTATATAATCAGATCAAGGTAAGTGACTGGAACCATCGACCATACTAGTGCTCAACTTTAGATAGATTTCCACTAGTACAGGGTATTAGTATCCAATGGAAACAGTCGGTAAGAGGAGCTAATAATTGCCTCTATATAGCTTAGATCAATGCAGAGAGCAGGGGACGATCACCATGCTCAACTTTAGATAGATTTCCACTGGTACAGGGTATAAGTACCCAATGGAAACAGTCAGTAAGAGGAGCTAATAATTGCCTCTATATGACTTAGATCCATGCAGAGAGCTGGGGACGATCACCATGCTCAACTTTAGATAGATTTCCACTGGTACAGGGTATAAGTACCCAATGGAAACAGTCAGTGAGAGGAGCTAATAATTGCCTCTATATACTGTAGCTTAGATCAATGCAGAGAGCTGGGGACGATCCCCATGCTCATGCAGGATTTGTTCGATTTATTTTAAGATATAAACATGGCCTTAGAAGCTGAGATAGTCTATCAGGACTCAGCGCACAAAGCACAAAGATCCAAAATAAAAAATAAATGAGATAAGAGATAGAGCCTAATTTCTTGGGTGCAAATGCTTACAAGTTGTTGGTACTACTCTACTGGAAAAGGCTTGTTGACCCAGGGATTTATTTTGATTGCTATATTTGGAGCCAGGAAGGATTGTTTTTCCACTAAGATGAGAAAATTGACTGACTTCACGAGTGTTTTTTGCCCTTTTCTAAATCAATATTTCAGGGTATTAGCCATAAATCTTCACAGTTTAGCCATTTTTTCAGCCTTTACAAAAAATGACTACAGTATGTTAAACTAGAAGAATTTAAGTGGTTTTCCAGGACTATAAGGCCGGTTTCACACGGCGACAAAAATCACATGATTTTCTCGCGATTCGAAAGTGCTACAAGTTGCATGTGAAAGCCCATGCTTTCCATAGGGTTCCTTTACATTAGTGATGTTCTGTAGCCTACATTGTGAAAAAAAATTGCTGGCTGCTGAATATTGCCGCGATTTGTGAAGTTTTGTAGCTCATGTTTCCCTATGAACCCTTCTCTTTGTGTTGCATCGCATGAAAACACGGTTTTCGTGCAGTGTGATGCAACATTTACAGTAGGAAATCCTACTGGTTTCCCTAAAATAAGCCCTAGCCGCATGAAAAAAAGCAATACACCACCTAAGAAGTGCTGTCCAGCTCCACTGCACGCCTCATCTGCAGGTCACTGGCACTTGTCTTCCGTCTTCAGGCAAGGCTTCGTGGTCAGGAGTTTGAAAAATCCTGCTTCCAGGAATTGCTGCCTCTGATTAGTTCTCGAATGCTGCGGCTCGGCCAATCAGAGGCAGCAATTCCTGGAAGCAGGATTTTTCAAACTCCTGACCAGGAAGCTTTGCCTGAAGACTAAAGACAAGTGGCCTCTTAGGTGATGTATTTTTGTTTTTTTTACGTAGCTAGGGCTTATATTTCAGGCCTCCCAAAAATCCTGAAAAAGAGCGCTACAAAGTCATGCGACTTTGTAGCGACACAAAATTGCAAAATCGCTGCAACAGAACACCAATGCAATATCACTGAGATTTTCTCACGGCGATATTGCTGTTGTCCGTGTGAAAGAGGCTTTAGATTTATGGTCTAGCCTCAGGATAAGTCATCAACATCACATAGGTGGGGGTCCGATGCCCAGCCACCCCGCCAACCTGCAGTTTGCTGGACCGGCTGTGATCAGGACCTAGCATAGCTCCAGAGACTGTGTAGTTGCTCAGAATGGTAGTGTGTGCTCAGTCACAAGCTTGCAGTAATATTCCTGCCAGCTACATAATGGTGGGAGATTTATGAAACTGCCTAAAACAAAAACTGTCTTAGTTGCCCCCTAACAACCAAACACAGTGCAGCTTTCATTTTGCAATCTGATCTGGTAAAATGAAAGCCGAACTGTGATTGGTTGCTAGGGGCAACTAAGCCAGTTTTTCTTTTAGACAGTTTCATACATCTGCCCCAATTTACAAAGCAGTGCCAATTCCAGTGCATAGTGGCTCCGGAAGATCACAACAGTTCTAGTCAACAACTGATCAGTTGAGGTTCCTGGTGTCAGACTCCCACGGACCTGATATTTTAAATGACACATACAACCTGACAGTCTATAGCAGTGGTGGCGAACCTATAACACACGTGCCAGAGGCGGCACACAGAGCCGTCCCTGCTGGCACGCGCCGCCATCGGCCGCTCACCACTTTAGTGAATACCAGCAGGGGTCCCGGCTCCCCTGACGGTATTCACTCAGCTGCGCTGCTAGCGCCACTGATCAGTCGCACACTGTGACGTCAGTGTGCAGCCGGGATCCTCCTCCCCAAACATCTCCTCTTAGGTTCCGCAAGACCAGGGGGAGGAGGCGTCCAGCAGCACACCCTGACATCACATTGTCCACTGGGTTCAGCGCAGAGCAGCGGAGTTTACACGAGGAGGGGGTAAGTATGTGGGTCTCGGGGGTGAGGGGGGGGGCACTGTGAGATGTCACTATTACACTGGGGGCCGCTGTCGGGTGTCACTACTACACTGGGGGCTGCTGGGGGGGGGTCACTATTACCTCTGGGGTATGTTTACATGTGGCAGAAATGGGCAGGGCTGTTTCAAAATAGACAGGGTGCAGATTTTGACTGCGGTAAAATCATTCGTTGTGATAAGCCCCGCCCTCTGACATGTTGGCACTTTGCAGTAAATAAGTGGGTTTTGGGTTGCAGTTTGGGCACTCGGTCTCTAAAGGGTCAGCCATCACTGGTCCATAGGGTGACTTTAAATCGCGGCATGTTATGTCAGGTGTGTAAGGCTGTCAACACACCTTTTGTGTTTATTTTTTGGATGGCTTACCAAAGATTCATAGCTATAACATACCATATATCTGTAGAATTGATTTTTTAAGTGGGTTTTTTTGTGACATGTAAAAAAAATCATGGGCGCATGTCCATTTCTTGTTACAGACAGTGATCAAATTTCCAGTTGGTTACCCCGGTGTGAACCTAAATACCCATGTGCCCAAAAGACCAAAAAGAGCATTACTCCTATTAAATGTAGAGGGTTACCAGGCTGGCCTTAGGAAATTGTTAGGTCATATCTTTATGGCAGCTTATAATTAAGGCTCAATGTCCATGGCCGGATCTGATTTGAGGAATGATGACCTGCACGGAAGATCAGCAAATCAAACTGCCCATAGGAAGCATGAGCGTCCGCACATGAATTAACCCCTTCATGACATGGCCTATTTTGGGCTTAAGGACGCAACAATTTTTGGTGGATTTTCTTCTCCATTTATCAAAAGTCCTAACTTTTTTATTTTTCCGTCGACGCGGCCGTATGAGGGCTTGTTTTTTGTGTGGCAAACTGTAGTTTTTATCGGTGCCACTTTTGGGTACGTAGACTATATTGTAAAACTTTTTTTTTTTTTTTTTATGATAGCAGGGAAAGAAACCGCATCAATTCTGCCATAGATTTTTTTTTTTTACAGCGTTAATCATGCAGCATAAATGAGACATTCCATTTTTTCTGCGGACCGGTACGGTTACAACGATACCAAAGTTCTTACATTTTTAAGGTTTTCCCACTTTTCTGCAATAAAAATACTTTTTTTTGGAAATTTTTCTATTCTAAATTGCTGCATTCAAAGTCCTGTAACTTTTTTATTTTTCGATGTACGGAGCTCTATGAGGGCTTATTTTTTGCCAGACGAGCTGTGGTTTTTACTGGTACCATTTTGGGGTACATACGGCTTTTTTGATCACTTTTATTGCGTTTTTAGTGAGGCAAAATGCTAAAAATTAGCATTTTGCCTCAGTTTTTTAGCGCTTTTTTCCGTGCACAGTCAAAAGCATGTGCAACTTATTGTACGTGTCGTTACGGATGCGACAATACCAAATATGTGGGGTTTAATTTTTTTTTACCTTTTTTTATGCTAATCTGAGAAAAAGCATAAAAAATGTTTTTTTTACTCTTTTTACATTTTTTTTAATTCATTTTTTTAATCTTTATTTTTTTACACTGTTTGTGTCCCTCTGAGGGACTTTAACCACTGCCCTGATGATCGCTGTCATAAGGCATGGCAGAGCTACTGCTCTGCCATGCCTTATCGCTTATACACCGATCATAGGCATAGGCAATACAGGACGCCAGTGTCTGGCGTTCTGTTACCATGGTGACAGGCCGGGCTCTCGCGATGTTATCGCGAGAGCCGGCCGGAGACACAGAGGGAGTCCGCTCCCTCTGTGAACTCTTTCCCTGCCGCGATCTACTTAGATCGCGGCAGGGAAGGGGTTAACAGCGGGGGGCGCATCTCTGATGCCCCCCCGCTGTTGCAGCAGGACGCTGGCTGTGACTGACAGCCGGCTCCCGCTGTGGGATGGCGCGGGATCATATGTGATCCCGCGCTCTCTCCAGGACATAAGTTTACGTCCTGTTGCGGGAAGTACCAGGCTGCCAGGACGTAAACTTACGCCCTGGAGCGAGAAGGGGTTAAAGCATGCGGATTTGTTTTGCGTTCTGAAAAACAAATTGCAGTTTGCTCCATTTCAGTGCACATCCAAAGATCTGGTACCGTGTTATTGCACAGATAAGACCCCCATCAACAGTAATTCAGGGACCATAAACTTTCACTCCCTTATCAGTGTTTAGCTAAAAATGTTTGTGCACCTCTTGTAGCATTTCTAGCCTGCCCGACCTTTCCCCCCCAACAGTAATTTAGGGACCATAAAACTTTCACTCCGCTATCAGTGCCTAGACAAAAAAAGTTTGTTTGCTGTTGCAGAATTCCTTTTAAGTGCCAACCAATCACATCCATATCTGTGCCTTGTCATAAGTATGTATGTTATAAGTGTGTGTAAATATTCATGCCTCTTCAGATCCAATCCATTTAAGCCTGAAGAAGAACCCTGCGTTGGTACGAAAGCTCGCTATTATTACATCATGTATTTTTGTTAGCCATTAAAAGGTATCATATCTACAAGTGCGGATCCCACATGGATGACTTCCATTGAAGTCAATGGAAGCTGTCCGATCCGCAGACGGACCGTGGATTCGACGGGCAAGCACTGTGCGGCAGTGTGCCAGCCGGCGCTTTTGCACACATCCACAGTGAAGAAAATAAAAGACCTGGACAAGCACGCAGAAGACCTAGATGGGTAAGCAGTGCCCTAAGTCGAGGGCAGGGTCAGATTCTGCTGTGGGCTCCCGTATTCGTTATCCGATCCGCCCATGGACATTTGGCATAAATCGCCAGGAATTGGAAGGTCAAACTACTACCAAAAGGGGAAGACCTTCACACCCAACTGTCCACTCATGCCACAATGGAAAAACGGATGGCTTTCAGATCAAATACTTTTTACAAGTATCAAGAAGTGCAGAATGTTTGGCTTTATCCAAATTAATGCCAAAAGAGAGAAGTTATTGTTTGTTGTTATAGTTAGTTATTAAATGTTTATTTACCTAAAGCTATAGATTTCTAAGAATAAAGGCAAGCAACTGTGAAAAATGTTAAAAATTCTATGTGGAGAAATGGGAAATGTTGAGCCTCATGGGATATTGAGATTGTTGTCTCACTTGTCATGCTGATACAGCATAATTGCTTTGTATGCCCAATGTTTTCTCCCACCAAATAAAAAATGTTTAAAACAAAGCATAAAGTTTGGGGACCTCTGTTGTAGACGGTCTTAGGAGAAGTTATGTGTGATTTGTGACTGTTTTCTTACTTTAGTCTTTTTGCTTTCTCATCGGCAGCATTCAGCTTTCGTAGCCTCATTCTTTCTCTGGGCGTCATTTTCTGCACCTCTGATAGCTCGCGAAGGGTCTGAACATGGAATTTCTTCTGTCTATAAAAACAGGAATACGGAGTGAGGAACTTGTAATCTTTTCCAAACTACCTATTAAATAATTCATGGTTGAGACTCTCCCTAAAGTCACTCCACAATATTAAACCCTATTTCACAGCTTAGTATGAACATTATACCAGCTTAACCGCCTCAAACACCAGGCATTAATAATGGCCCTGCAGGTGAATCATGAATAATATTATCATTCACTTAAAGAACTTCCATTTCATTCTAATCAGTTTAAATCCTACTCTGAATATCACATTATATAAAAATAATTATGCTAAAATCAAGTTAAATCAAAGAAATGACAGTCCCATAATAACAAGACACTAAGTCACTAAAATGCAATATTAGCATCTTGTCTTGTGACCTACTTATATCATCAAACTGAAGATTTGCACCAGTTAGCTGTTTTCTTAGCGCAGTCTTTTCTGTATATGACAATGGTGTTGGATACATTTTTAGCAAGTGGAGTTTATAACATAATAATAACTGTAAATGATAATGATGAATAATTAAAGTGTTTCTACAAGATTAGAAAACACAGCTGCATCGCAACCAAATCAGTGCCACAACTTTCCCCATAGGTTGTGTTGGGTATGGCAGGTCGGTTAAAGTGTATGTTCACATTTGAATGCAAGGGGGCTGTAATCAAGCCTTCTGGGTACTGAAGGTGTGCTAATCAGCAGGGACAGCTGTGTGGGTGTGTCTGGAAGAGCTACAAACTCCAGACACATTCAATTCCTTGCTGCAAGCAAGCTGGAAGCCAGAGCTGCTGCTGAGAGATCAGAGCTCGATGCCAGAGCTAGGCCAGGCTCTGAGAGGGAACTGGAGCTACTCCCCGAGAGGACAGCTATGGTAGGTTTAGTAGTGCTAGGCCGCGGTGTAGTAGTTAGTGAGAAACTATTGTTGAGTTAGTACCTTGATGGGCAAGTGCTTATTATTTTCTGAGTACCTAGTGTAGGCGCTGCTAGTAATGGATGTGTTTGCACTGGATATTCTTGCTACCACTGAAAAGTCAAGCAATAAAGTTATTCAGACTTTTGCATGCTGCTGTGTCGTCACTGACCCCCACACGCAGACATTGACACTATATATATATATATATATATATATATATATATATATATATATATATATATATATATATATATATATATATATATATATATGTGGATCTGATGTCAAAGGTTTTGTGCTACACTGCATTACTCATCTGATCCTGTCTTACAGTCTGTATTATACAGTCAATATCTGCAAATTTCAGAGCTAAGATCTGACAGCAATCCTTGTTGATTCAACATCTGCACAGAGTTTATTGTGGTGATTCATGTTCTGTAGAGTTATCTGAGTTAGGACAAACTCGACTCTTCCATTTCATAACAGTAGCGTAAGGGTGGTTTCACATCCACATTGAAATCTCCAGTCGCAGATTCCCTCGCAGATCCAGCAGCACTTTTTCTTCTGGCTAAAAGACAGACCTTATTATAGTCAATGGGGTCCAATCGGTGCTGTTCGGTTCTGTCTTAAGACAGAGTCGTTTGGCCTGGGGATTCCCCTTTCCAGCTCCCCGAATGGAGCAGGAAACCAGAACCTCCAACGCAGATATGAAACCCCCCATACGTAACTTTATGTCATAATAAGCAGGTCATTTCCACAGACTCACAAAATTATAAATGGAAAAGAAACCAACACTCAGGGGTGTATCCTCAAAAAAATACAACATGTCATAATACAGGAAGGAAAGAGAGGGGGAGTAGTAGAACAAAGTTCCCCACTATCATCTTATTCCAATTTGATTCCCAAAGTGTATCAGGAAAAGGGGCACGTGCCAATAGAAGCAGTGAGTCCGTTTATTGTCATGGTAATGCAAGTCTATAAACCAGGTCCAAAAAACTGCAACGTGGTTTGGAGATGAACTAATGTACCCGCAACATCCAAAGTCGATGTCCACTATATATTACATATATAAATCAAATGAAGGAACAGCAACATTGGCGCCGCCCCCAGAGCACGCTCGGACCAGTAAGCAGTTACTCAAGAAGAGCGATGCTCACTCGAGTAACTGTTTTATCCAAGTGTGCTCGCTCATCTGTAACTAGTAGTCATCAGTTAGTATCATGTGCATATACACACTAAAACATAGGCCTGGATGGCCAACTTCCAAAAGCCTATGTGGAGATTAGTAAGTAAGCACCCCCAAAACCCTATTGAAATGTGATCTATAGCCACCCACACTATTTAAAACTTGTGCTTCAAGATCGTGAACAACATAAATAATTACATTATTAAAAATTATCCAAATGACATTTTAACACAACACAAAAAAATAACATATTATGCTACCCTGTTTCCCTGAAAATAAGACATACCCTAAAAATAAGACATAGCATGATTTTCCAGAATTTTTGAGGATGCAAAATTATTTTTCCGGCTTTTTGAGGGTGCTTGCAATATAAGCCCTACTCCAAAATTAAGCCCTGCTAACAGTTAATTAAAAAAGTCAATTTAAATAGTGTCCAGGCAGCTATACATGTAAAAAAGTTAAATAAAAATTAATATAAGACACTGTCTTATTTTCGGGGAAACACGGTAATTATAAAAAAGAATGAAAAATATTACATAAAAATAGGCCTGAGAATAGTTGAGTTTGGATGGATTAAAATTATGCAAACAGAATAAATGATACATGAGGAGGGATGTATAGAATTTTATAAAATATTAAAATTGTGTTGACAAACACGATAAATGATAAAACTGAAAATTAAAATAAATTTGAACAGACTCAGTAGGAGAAAAGGAGGAGGAACAATTCAGACATGTATAAAAAATAATACAAGGACTAAATATAGAAAAATAATACATTTGTATAAAAACATATGGTAATAAAACAGGTTTGCATGAAGAATGGCGGTACTGTTTAATGGACAGATAGGATATGATCAGATTTGTTGGGAAAGTAAAAAATGAAGATAAAAGAGGAATTATGTGTGTGTAGCTGAAATATAAACATAAAATACAATTATTACATTATTTAAAGGGAACCTATCAGAAGGTTTGTGCCCTCCAAACTGCCACCAGTTCCAGATTGTACTGCTCCTTTATTCTGCAGATTTGTCTTTAGTAGCCCAAAGCATTGCCTCACTATGATAAACCAAACCTTAATGGATCCAGGTGCCGCTTTTGCGGTCATGTAGGTGGAGACACTGCCGAGCGAAGTCCAGATGTCTGTACCCTAATCCTACTTAACAGCGCTTGATGACTATATAACAGTTAGGAAGTACAACAGTTCAGCGCATGCACGAGATTTCGGCTGGGTTTGTAATAAAGGTCCCTGACCTCAGGAACATTAATCAAGCCAGATTACAGTATAGACATCATGATTTCTCTTGACTTCTCTTTGATTCCAAAAAGCTAATTATTTTTCAGTGCAGGGAGGCATTAAGGTTCGATTTTATTATATTGAAGCATCTCTTTGACCTATGTAGCAGGTTGGGGTTACTAGCCTTTATGTGCATAAAGGCTTCAGAGTCTTGAATTTCTTTAACTTCTAGCTTCCACCAGCATTTATTCCATATCACAGCAACATGTGTATAGCATGCAACTCTATGGGTTCACAACCCACAGGGTCTCCGTCACAACCCCTCACCCGTCAAGTCTAGAGGGGTCCTCCT
Source organism: Eleutherodactylus coqui (assembly GCF_035609145.1). Lineage (NCBI taxonomy): Eukaryota > Metazoa > Chordata > Amphibia > Anura > Eleutherodactylidae > Eleutherodactylus > Eleutherodactylus coqui. The sequence goes on from NC_089848.1 coordinate 41,346,563, forward strand.
CTGTCAGACTTGGGACAGGCCTATAATGGTCCATGCCTGACCTCAGGCTCTTAGTTCCTGATGTGGCTCCTTTCACTGCCTCTCACATTGGCTCTCAGCCAACTTCCCCCTGAGTCTGGCAGGAACTGACACTTTTTATGTTGCTTCCTGTCATGCCCACACTGTGTTACCCTTTGTTTCTGCAGCCTAAATGCCTGTCTACCACCCTCTGCAGGCCATTCTGTGTACTGCACTCCTACAGCTACTAAAGACACCTTCATAGAGTAGAGGGGCAGAATGATCATATACTGTAAAACCTTTAACAAACTTTCCCACTATTTTGTGCCCACAGTATCCATGCAAACCTATCTGTCTCCATGGTTACAAACTGCAAGCATACCTTGTGTAATCTGATTCTGGAGTCGTACTCCTTTTTATCTGTCCACTAATCGCTAAAATACTTCATATGTAATTGTGGATCTATTGGAGCTTTACAAATGGTTGCAAAGCGGAATATAGCCTTGTCATATATTAAAGTCAACTTAAGTTGAATTCAATGTTTCCATTTATTTTCTATGTTGTTATGTTTGTCTATATCACTTATTTAATAGACATGATGGTTCCTTGAAGTTCAGACCTTCCATAGAACTCTGTAGTGATCTAAATTTGGTTCAGTGGAACTTCAGGGCTTTGGCTGTTGCATCTGTAAGGCTTAATCACACCTTCTTGAATACGACTAGAAATTAAAATAAAAAAATCTCAACCAATTTTTGGCTGCGTAAAAAAAAAAAAAAATTACGACCGGAAAATATAGAATATTGGCGACCGAAAATGGTGACCGATTTTATACACACTGTCAAAAGATAGGTCTTGCTCTATATTTTGCTGAAATGTGCTGGAGGCTCCCATAGGCTTCTATGGGAGCTGAAAAAAGGGGAGGGGGAGGAAGTTTAGCTGCGTCCAATGCTGGGAAAAAAATTACCATTGGCTCTATTTAACCAACTGAAGTTATTCTAAGGATTTCTGCTGTCCGAGGGACAAATTATTAAATTACAATATTACTCCAGCTTTATGGTATTACAAAAGCACTTATTAACCCATTGACACATGACAACATTGTATGATGGTATAAAAAAACAAGCTCCTACAGCATTTTCTGTAAGCCAGTATGATTTCATGGTTTTAAATATTAGAATGGATTTTATATTACAGGCGGTGCTGGATTATTACAGGTGGCTTAAGGTCAATATCTTGAGTAGTAGTGTACGGTAGTATATAGTCTGTGGGAGGTCATTGTAAGCTCAGAGGAGCAATATACAGTACACAGATCGGCTTTGGCTAATGAAGCCTGCAATATACATAACATTAAGTAACTCAAAGCAAACATTAAAGCATATTGTAACAGTGGGTGGGCTGGCACGGGTACAGAAGGGGACTGCTGCCTGATTACTGCCCTGTGATGATACTCATTTGCTGTTGACCTGCTCTTCTTATGTATAAAAGCCCAGTAACTTTTCAGGCTTCCTTTACAGTTTTTTTGTATGACTTTTCTTATAGTTCGTGAAAGACACCATTAATGTCATTCTTTTGTTAAAAGCTTTTTTTCTATAGAAAAACGGGAAAAAGTCGACGGGAAAAAGATGCCATATCCAGAGCATTCTGTGTTTTGAAAAAAAAAGCTGTGGATCCCAAGAAAAATGTGCACCAAAAGGGAGGAAAACAGCACACACAAAAGTTTGTATTGCTTTTCATAAGTGCGTGTTGGTATGCAGCGAATATATGGTCACTGCAATTTGTGCCATAGAAAAGTGAATGGTTTTACTAAAAGCAACCCGCAGAGCACTGCTTCCAACTAGTTTTCCCATTCTATTGCTATCAGCATCTATTCACTCTCTGCATACATCAAGTAGTTCTTGTCGATGCTTGTCGGTCACAACAGCGTCGTGACATGGTGGCCTTGACGCAGGCCAATATCTGTCACCTTGTTATGCAGGACAAGGGTTAATGCACCATGTGCAGAGACTGATGGTTGCTGTCTCTTTATGCTGCATGGGTGCAGGCTGATGATTAGTCATTCCTGGGAGAGGCTTGGGGGTGTGGTTCTCTAGTTGCTCTGCCAATCATCAGATGTGGAGAGCTTTATATTCTTACCCCTCCCTTCATTCACCGCTGCTTATTCAGTTCCATAGAGGAGTAGTTGGAGAGTGGTGTTCCTCTGTGCTAGATGTATTGCTACTTATCCAGATAAGTGCTGCGGTTTCCTATTCAGTTGTATTTCTGTTTTTATTTTTGTATTGCTTTGCTGCGTCAGTTCATCTCTACAGGGGCTACTAAATGGCTTCCTTCTCCCTGGAGAGGTGCTACTGATCAGCATAGCATGGTGTTCTACTATATCCAGCAGTGATATCCTACGCCGTGCTGAGCGTGGTACTCTTGTGCCGCGCAGGCTTTACATACTGGCTTTCACATTTTTGGTGTGGCGTGCACTGTTCTACAGTGGATAGTGTTAACAACTGCGGTAAGTGTGAACGTCACCCTGCGTCTGTGCTGAGCGTGGTGCTCGTGTGCCGCACGGACGTGACAGTTCTTTATACAAAAATGACCTTTAGTATCTAAACACCATAACTTATATGGTCCGTTTACTGTATAACATACTGTAGGCAATAATATGTGCTTACTATATTATAAAATGTGGGTCTTCCCTAAATGTTATACATTTGGACTGATCACAAGGTACATCAGAAAACTGAATTTTGTCATATTTACGGTGCATTGTCTCAATCATAAAGATGTTTTAATGTAAAACAACTAGAAACGATGGATCTATTCTAGTACATTTCGCTATTTATTGATCTTCTCTAAGGTCTAAGTATATTTCATGTTGTCTATATCTTTGGATAAACCAGTCAGTAGAGAATGCTTGTTTATCTGACAACCATCCAAAACCCAAAATGTGATAATCCATTTAACTGTGTGATTATCCAGCATGTTGTATGTGATTAGCAGTCACATGGCCAATATACTTGACATAATCACTGCAGGAACTGCGGGGGCTACCTGAGCGGTAGTGCTGGAATGTCAGGATCCGAGGATTTAACTAGTGAGTAAGGTTGCTTTTCTATTTTATCACATTGCTTACTCATTTTCAAAAATATCAGACAACCCTTTAAGTAATTTGGAGTGAGTGGCCAACTGCAGTGAGTTGGCTGATAGGACCTGCTAAACTAATACACAGATATGTAATTGCTGGCAAACATAAAATTGTGCATGTCCTAAAAATGTTAAATGTTAGGGTTCAAAATAAACCAATATTAGGGCCTCTTCATATCAGCATTTTGCTTTCCATTTTGCTGATCTGTCGTCAGAACAGTAAAATGGAAAGAAAACATTTCCATTTCAAATTCCATAGAAATGTTTTGAAGAAGAAGGTTGCTAGGTTGTTCTCCTTGGACCTGTATATCTTGGGTTTCCAGGAGCACACTGCCGCAGGTATGGGATAATTGAGCTGGCTGGGTGTGGAGTTCTCCAGGCAGCCAATCACCACCGGTCTGCTGCATATAAATAACAGCCCCTCGGGCTAGAGGGAACTGGTTTCCTCATTTCACCTTATTTTTGCATTTATGTGTGTACAGTGATGTGTTCTGTGTGGGTGGGCAGACTTGAGGTGAACAGTCCTGATCCGTCTGGTATGCATTCCATTGTCAGTTTCTGTATTTTCTACTTCCCTACTTTATTTTTTATTGCAGTGTACATAATAGGAGTCAGATGGAACTTGAAGACAATCTGCTTTTCATTTCCAGATTTGTCTATTTTATGATGGTGGCTCCCCTTCCATGAATGTGGTTAGCACTGCTGCCTTCCAATGTTGGAGTCCTAGGTTCACATCTTATCAATGCAACATCAACTTTGAAAACCTCCAAAGAGCCATCACTCCTATAACTCCAGAACTGTAAAGCAGCAGTGCTAACCACTGAGCCACTACACTTTGTAACCCTCGGTCTCCAGCGTCATGTCTGACTATGGACAACATCTGCATGGAGGTTGTATGTTCACATTGTGTTTATTCGTCTCAAGCATTGTAGCTCTGTCATTAACACTGCTGGAATTGTAGGTACAAGTCTGACCAAGGATGATGTCTGTATAGAGTTTGTCAAAGTTGATGTTGCCCTTGATGAGATTTGACCAAGGACTATAGCATTGCAAGGCAACAGTGCTAACCACTGATCCACATTCACTGAAAAGGAGCCACCACCAGAAGACAAAACTAAAGATAAATGAACTGGGTATGTGTTGGTGAAATATAAAATTTTTTTTAAAAAAATATACAAAAATATAAAAACGTAAAAATATTAAAAAAAAACTCCAGGAGGTGTAACTCTATATTTTCTCCAAATACTCCATGATGTCATTGGGTAGAGTTGAGATGAAAGATCTAGTACATTTCTTTTGTCCCTGACGGCTTATTTACACGAGCGTATATCGGCCGATGTTTTCATGGCCCGCTGATATACGCTTCCATCTAAGCAGTCCCCCCCCCCCTTCCCGCCCATTAATCGGCTCTGTCTCTCTCCTTCCCTCCAAGTGGTTTGCAATAGAAGTGGGTGGGACAGGGGCGGGGCTAAGCTTCCGCCCCCTCCCCTTGTCCATCGCCAGCAATGGGAGTGGGAGGGACAAAGCAAGCTTAGCTCCGGACTGGAGGAGAGAGGCAGAGTGTTGGTGAGTGGGAGGGAAGGGGAGAACTGCTTAGATGGAAGCGTGAAAACCCGACCGATATAAGCTTGTGTAACTAAGCCCTAAATGTAAAAGATGGCCTTGTGTGACCTTTGCTAGAGGTATGATTAAGATTTGGATGGGCTCTTAAAGGATTTATTGTTCTTCCAATGTATCTAAAGCCACAGAGGCATTCCAGTAAGTAGATGACATAGGAGGAGTCACAGTTCAAAAAATGTCAATAGAATGGGATTTTTTTTTTCCTGTCGATAGAATTTTTTTTCTCCCATGATGGATGCTATAACAACACCTGCAGTTATTTCCCTGCATCTCAAAGAACCCCTCCGGAGCCCAGAAGTAACACTCTTAAGTGGGGTAATAATGGAAATTTTATTGTGGTGACAAAAGAGGCTAAACATTTTTTTTTTTAGGGTTTTGTTTCATTGAAAAACAGGTGTTTTAGGGTTTCCATTTGATAGGAAGGAGTCTCCTTTAAATATTTCCCAATGTTTTGTTATAATGGCTCTAAGTTGTAGGTGTTAAAAGTTAAAACTGGTAATAAAAAGACCATTTCAGTCGGATTCCTTCTTAACTGATATTCTCCTCACACATGCTGGATGGGCCTGTTTTTGGTACTTGACCGGTTTTGAATTGTGGATTCCGCATTTGCATGATGCGCGGTAATACACATTCCAATCAAATACATAGAATTCCAATCACATTAGTGGGCCGAAATTAGGTAATCCACTCACAAGAAATAAAACTCCACATGTTCTATCTTACCATGGAATCCACGACCATAGAGCCCATTGTGTACCTGCGTCATTGCTAAGCGACGGCATGGGAAATACAAAAAAAAAAAGCTGTACTGTGAATGCCTGCCTGGGTATGCAGTTGATAGGGGCTAAAAGGGTTAATATATGTTGCTTAGCAATCTATTTGAAAAAAATAAGGATAACTGTTGCAATATATTTTATGTGTATAGAACTCATGACTCTGAGGAACAAGCCTGTGGTTTCCTGTCTTGAGCCCTACGCCTGACCTGAGTGGAATCAGGAAGGTCACCAGAGCAGATGTCCCTTAGTTTAGCAAGAAATGGCTTAACCACAGAGAGTTAGCAGTTTCTAAAAAGAATGTGCTTGTCTAAGTCATATGTGAAGTCATAAGTTTTTGTCATATGTGGAATCACAAGTTTTTCCCTGTTTAACCACAAGTCGCATCCTGCAAGAGCGACCGGCTATAAAAACCAAGGCATACAGAAAATAAACAGAGTTCATTGCTTCAACCATATACTGTGTATGGGTCAATGCTTTGGCTCCAGGAGCGCTCCTACCTAGGTCAATTTGGAAACGGACAACATCACTGACCAGTCTGTTTGAGCAGACTAACCCCCGACACAGTCATGCACAATACAATTACACACCGTACGCAGGGTCCCTGGCCGGGCTAACAGCCGAAATCGGCTGCGGGCCTCCCGCATGTGGAATCCGACCCAATCGTGTGAGCCCAGACTAACAGACTGCAAAATGCGCTGCACAGTCCTAGCTTGTCTGTTTTTGGTTTTGTTTCCTTTAAAATAATTAATTGCTTTTCAATCACAAGTGGACCTGATCAAGTGATTTCTAGATCAACCAAGACATTAATACACTGCAATCTGGGACCAAAGGGGGATCTGGGCATCCATTAGAGCCCCCTCTGAAGTAAGTGCCTGTTTTCATCATTTAGTTATTTTATCCATTATACACATGACTTGTGGACAGACCCTCGGAGCGCAGGAGGTTTATTTTGTTTTTTCATGTCTACACCCATGGTATTCCAGTGGCATACATTTATTTATGCTGCTCTGCATTAGCTACCAGTTGCCGGTGTTCTAAATATTTGACGCAAATCAAAAAAAGGGTTAAAAAGCCGGATGTTCAGCTGCACTCTTATTACCAATCCACCAAGGTGATCAGGGACATCTCAGCATGCATGATAAAGATGGTCATTGTGTTCAAGGTCTCTGAAGTCATGTGATGCTGAAATTAAAGAATTTCCAGTTCTCCGATTTCAGCAAACTCTTAATAATTTCTCACATGAAAACAATAACAGAACAAACAATATCATCTAGTTTTACTTACACAGCGTTTCTAATTTGGTCAGCTTCTTTTTGGCAGATTATAGTTTTTTCGTCTTGTAGAAGTGAACCGTAAAGCTTTAATTTTACTTTCTAAGAAAAAAAACACACAGTAGCAGTTCAGCTTAAATATTAAACAGAATCTACAATCTAAAAGTCACATATTTTATTTAGGTTTTTATTACTGGCATTAAGAACATTAATTACATTTTTGATGATGTTTTTTATTTTTTTTGTTATTATCTCCAAAAAAAACACTTCTATTTTCATGTTGCCACTAAAGCAGTCACAATAGGCTGAAATTTGCAGTTTTCTCCAGTTCACTTCTCAGCTTTGCTGTATAGACTTGGACAGAAAGGTTAGTCATCTCATTATCATTAGAGGGTTTGGAAGTTAATGGCAGCTCTATATCTGGAGGCCTAGATGAGACAGGATAGCAACACTCATCAATGACTCATGCTGCCCATAGAGAAGAGTGACTCACACAGATGCTCCTGCTACTAATGATAAGTTATTTACTGTCTTACAGCTTCTGTACTCAGATAAATACTGCTAGTATTTCTATACATTGTCCTCCCTGATGCAGTTATTTCTGTGTCTGTAAGGCCAAGCTCACAGGGGTGTATAATTACTGTGTATTGTGCAGGCGCTCTATGCCCGTGTATTGCAGTAACTTGCAGGCAATCCATTACATGTTCTTACACAGTTGCGATCACATTAGCATGTCAGAATTATATAATATGTGAGCACAAAAAAGAACGCAGCATGTTCTATTTTTCCGCATATATGTGCGAGATAGAGCCCTTTGTTCTCGATTACGTAATTACATTGCGTATGGGCGAAGTGTATATGCGCCATTGCTTCGTGATGGAGCGGGAAATGAAACAAAAAACAGTGGTACTGCGCATGACTGCGTGTGAGATAAGCTTTCAGGTGCAGTTCAATTTTGCCGCCTTACCTGGCAGTACTCTGATTAACTGCCAGCTCCAGAGCTGTAAAATGTTGTGACCCCCAGACTTTTACGTTTATAGCCATGTATGCCCGGTCTTACAAAGAACAGAATCTGCTGCTTTCTCAATGTGCAGTGTATAGAACACAGAATAGCAGCACACTCCTCCCACCAGCTCAGAGAGAACTGAAAACTAGAGATACAGCCCACATATAATGGTTGGAAATACTGTTATTCCTCATATAGACACAAGGCAGCTTATACTGAAAATTTAGGTATGGCTTCATTTAATTCTACAGACCTGTAGCTTTTCTGCTATATACGGAACTTGCAGAATTTCCCCAGCGCCTGGGCGATGTGAAGGGTTTTTACTCAACATCCTGAAATGACATTTAAAAATGCAGATATAGGATTCATGTAGCAAAACAAAGTGATCAATACTGCAACAAAACATTATAGATGAGGAGTAGCATACCTGTTCAATAGTAAGTTAAGGTCATGAGAGTAATAGTCGGGCAAAGAGGGGGTTGGACCTTCCACAATTTTTAGAACGACAGCTAGGAAACTGTATCCAGTAAAAGCATGTTCAAAGCAGCACATTTCATGAAGAATGCAACCCACAGACCTAAAAAATACATAAAGTGTTAGGCACAGCATTGAAAATACATGTTACATCAGTAAAGGTCGCAGGATCCGCATCATCACCTAGGCCATCACCATTATCTGTACTGTGTATGTGCGCCGGCCGGCACATCCCCAGCACAGAATAGAAGAATCCGGACGGGTACGCGGGGGTCACTAGCCAGGCACAGGGTAGGATTCCGCTGCGGGATCCCGCTTGTAGAATCTGACCTGGTTGTGTGCAGGCGGGCTAAGAGAGCTTAGCATGGGTAAGGCTATCAATTAGGGAGACAACAACGTAATATTTGTTTGGGGGGGTTGCACCCTAACCCAAAGGATTCGTTCACACTATAGTTTTTCCAACTGATCCAGTTATATTAAAAATGAAAATCAGAAGTGAAATGGAAATCTTTACACTCACATCCATTTTTCAGTGTGATGCTGGAGGCCCTTCAATGAATGTGGCTCAGTGGTTATCATTGTTGGCTTACAAAGCTGGGGTCTTAGGTTCAAATCTCATCAACTTTCAAAAAATCATCACCCTTGGTCAGACCTGGACCACCAACTCCAGTGCTGCAAGGCAGCAGTGCTAACAACTGAGCAACTATGTTTGTTCTTTCATTATCAAAGAACTAGAATAGTAAGAGAAAGAAACACAAAGAACATAGAAAGCCAATACAATCATCCTTAGGGCTCCCACCCACTTGCCTTTTTTTCACGCGTTATAGCTTGCCTTTTTTTCAAGCGATTGTCAATGGGACTTTCTAATGTTAAAAACGCTTTGCAAGTTGGTGCGTTTTTAACATTAGAAGGTCCCACTGACAATCGCGTGAAAAAAAAAAGCAGCAATATAGCATGAAAAAAAGGCAAGTGGGTGGGAGCTCTTAGTCAAATGTGAACCTACAATGCCAGCACTGCAAGGCAGCAGTGTTAAAGACTGAGCCACAAAGCTTGAGAAGAATAAACATAATGAGAATATACAACCTCCATGCAGATGTTGTCCATAGTCAGATATGGCCCTAGAGCCCCAGGGTTACAAGGTGCCTCAGTGGTTAGCACTGCTGCCTTGCTGTGCTGGAGTTGTGGGTTCAAATCTGTCCAAGGGTGATGCCTGTTTAGAGTATTTCAATGTTAACTTGCAATGAGATTTGAACCAAGGATTGTAAGAGAACAATGCTAACCAGTGTGTGTATACAAAAAAAACCAAAAACAATAAAAAAAACCTTGGAACTAAAGAATGACATTCATGGTGTCTTTTACAAGCGAGAGAAAAAAAAACACAGAAAAAAAAAAACAGCTTAAAGGAAGCCTAAAAAGTTACTGGGCTTTTATACATAAGAGTTGATCAACAGCAAATGAGTATCATCACAGGGCAGTAATCAGACCGCAGTCCCCTTCTGTACCCATGCCAGCCCACCCACTGTTACAATATGCTTTAATGTTTGCTTTGAGTTACTTAATGTTATGCATATTGCAGGCTTCATTAACCAAAGCCGATCTGTGTACTGTATATTGCTCCTCTGAGCTTACAATGACCTCCCACAGACTATATACTACCGTACACTGCTACTCAAGATATTGACCTTAAGCCACCTGTAATAATCCAGCACCGCCGGTAATATAAAATCCATTCTAATATTTAGCTGATGGAAAATGCTGTAGTAGCTCAGTTTTTATACCATCATACAATGTTGTCATGTGTTAGTAGGTTAGAAAGTGCTTTGGTAATACCATAAAGCTGGAGTAATATTGTAATAATTTGTTACTTCGCTCTTTTGACAATTTAGAACAAGATCCTTGATTTACCATACTCAAATCAAGAACTGTGGAACATCTGCCTAAGGCTGCATCCACACGGGCTACAAAATCTCGCTACAATGTGAAGCCCATGGTTTCCAATGGGTTCTTTCACATGAGCGATGTTTTGTAGCGAGATTTTGTAGCCGTGCGGATGCAGCCTTAAGGCAATTAAATTATACTAGTGTTTCCCCGAAAATAAGACAGTGTCTTATATTAATTTTTGTTCAAAAAGGTTTAACTTTTTTACATGTATAGCTGCCTGGACACTATTTAAATTGACTTTTTTAATTAAGTGTTAGCAGGGCTTAATTTTGGAGTATAGCTTATATTTCGAGCCTCCTCAAAGCCTAAAAAATCATTTTGCATCCTCAAATTCTGAAAGGGCATGGAGGCTCTAGTACCCTGTTATACTGCCTCTAGCTTGGATACAAGATGTGAAACGGGGGTATGGAGGATCTAGTACCCTGTTGAGCCACCTCTAGCTTTTTGATGTTATATGGATGGGCATGGAGGCATACATGTTGGTATGGTATCCTGCAGCATATTACTCCACATTTGCTGTAACTGAGCCTCTGGATCGTGCAAACTCATAGGCTTTGAGATTGGAATCCAAGATGATCTCATACATTGTCCTATCGCCCGGACAGGCCATGAAATTGTGGCAATGTTGTGGAGGTATTTCTGTGACACCCTTGTGTTTTATCAGCTGAGCATTATCCTGCTGTCTCTTGGAAGCCGCCATGAGAGGCAACACATGTGGCTGCAGGATGTCCTGAACATATCACTGAGCTGTCATTGTCTCTGCTAGGGGTGACCAACTATTATATGCAATGGCTCCCCAGACCATCACTACAGCAGTGGGTGCAGTGTGCTCCATAGCAAAGGCAGGATTGAGGTGCTCACCCCTACGCCTCCAAACTCAAATACAACAGTCATCCTTGCCCAAACTAAACATGGATTCATCAGTGAAGATAACCCGGTTCCATTCCATAAGTCCAGTTTTGGCCTTCATGACACCACTTCAAATGGTGGTGGTCAAAGGCACTACATGTAATGGGCACCATGAGACCCAATCTCATTCAGGCAAGCACCTGGACATGGTTCTGACATCATGGTTTTGTAATGACTGTGCCACCTGTCTCTGGATATCAGACAATGAAATAGTTGGAGCTCTTCATGTTTGTTGGATGACCAGACAATCCTCTCTACTGGTTGTCTGTTGATGGCATTCTAAGTCCAGTCACCTTGTGTGCCCTCACGTATGCACTGGTCCCAAAACCCTCTAACAGCCTAGTCAGAATGGCCCAAGGGGTGGGCAAGTCATTGACACAAGTATCCAGCTTCTCGCAATCCAATAATGCCCCCCCCCCCCTCTCAAACTCTGTCAAGTGGATGAAATCTCTTCACTTGCGTCGTAGAGGCGTCTAGTGGTCAACAAGCTCTACACAAGCGGAAGAAGAGGTCACTAAACACAAGTATCCTCTGAGTGCCTTTTTATATACCAAGGGTGGAACCAGTTTTAGGGCCTCAGGTGACAAGACCGTTCATCTAATCACACCAGAACTCTAATCATCATTTGCATATCTGCCTGAGATGTAACTGCATGCCAAGTTTTGCGGCAAAATCACAACTCCTTCTAGGTCCTCGTTTTTGTTTTTTTTTCTTTACAAAGAGTGTACATACGGACATAGAACATTAATCAGCAATTATTTGAATTCATGTTCTTATTCGTATATGGCAAATAGCATACAAGTAGTAAAATGATAAGCATTGAGACAAACTTGGAAGTCTATACATTTATTAAATTAGCCTAAAATATCCCAGTTGACACATCAGTTCCAAAACAATACTCATTACGCACTGCCCTGTAGAGTGCCCAAGGAAAGCAAAGTTGATCTGCCGCAAGCTACAATAATTATAATGAGGCCCGAGGGAAGATGTTGTCACTCTATTCTTTATGAATGTTTGTGGAATGAACCAGCGTGTAATGTCAGTCTGGTAATTGATTCAAAAGTCCATGAAAAATGTAACTGTATTGTCTTCTGTGCAAATAAATACTAACCTATTAAATAGGATTTTGTATGTTGCGTCTGGCAATGAATTAAATTGTCACTACCGATCTAATATTGACAGATGAACATCCTACATTACTATTTATATCCCCCTTTGTCTCTCGAATACGCATTAAAATGGATTGCCACTGAGGTATGATGGCCCGGCAGCAATAAGGTGGCATATTTCCCAATAAAAGTACAGACAAATAAATGAAGACATGTTGCTTACATAGAGAGCTCTGTTGCGTTGCTATACAAAGTCTATTGTGGTAGTAAATCTTTATTGCACCATAATATGGTTCAAAATCAGGACAGTCTTTAGAAGTCAATATTTGTCAAAAATTAGCCAAGGGCCCTAAATGTTGGAAGTCAGGTCAATCAGCAACTGACAGCAATGGTACTGCAAGTCATAGGATGATGCATAAAAGTTAAAGGCTATGGACAGCTTTTAGTCTTATTAGTTGCGTTGCCAGTGTTATGGACTAAAAATGTTTTTGTAACTAGATGTTATTAAAAAACATTGAACCATCTGTCTTCTGCAGCTTGTATGTAATATAGGATAAAAGCTATACAATACATTGCAAGCTTCTTGATGATCATTATCAATTCCGTTGGAAAGGCTCTCTGACGGCTCGGTCTCCAGCCTCTCGTCTTCTGAACACTCATCTAAATTGAATTCTGATCAAACAAAATCAACCTTGATGTGATATGATCAGAATTCAGCCTACAAAAGCATTCAGGAGAAGGGGCTAGGAACTGAACCAACAGAGTCCTTCTGACGGAATTGATCGTCAATGGCATCAAGCAGAGAGAAAGCAACAACAAAGCTCTACATTATTGATTATGCTAATAAAAGATATTCTTAAAGTGACCCTCTGGTTTTGAGACAAAATTCTATTCCAGGACCAGAGGCGGGTGGTAGATTACCTGCAGCTGGTCTTCTTTGCTGCTCCGCTGATCTTCCAATTTCAGTCATTCAAGATGGCCAATGCTATGTTCAGACTGTGGTGGAAGTCCAGTATATATCTATATGGATCGGTGGGCCTTGGCAGTAGACAGTTGTCAATTTAACATTCTGTATACATATTTGCTTTCTGTCTTGCTACAAATATAATGTTCTTACAGTTATGCAATAGGTACTTCCGCTCATATGAAAATATCTGTTTTATAACTCTGCTGACATGGGGAAGCCAACATGAAACTTCTGTTCTCAAAACGCTGACAAGATAATATATAGTATAAACACGTTACATTTTCCATCTGTTTTGCAATTTTGGAGGACAGTTAACTCAGACATGGACAACCACAGTCTGAAACAGCCACCGCAGAAATTACCCAAGCAATTTTACTGGAAACATATGCAAATAACAGGGGAGGTTTGTGCAATTTATAGTTCATGATGTAACATCCAATCATATCGAAGGAACCACACGTGGCTCCAAGACAACCCACTCATTTCATCCACCACCTGATGGCCAATCACAGATGACCGGAGGATGGAAGAATTGCAAGATGCTTATCCAATAATTAAACAATACGTTGTATCTATGTAATCTTTGACCTGCCCAGATGGGTGGAGTTGTTAAACTCTTAAAATAGGCTACACGCCGATCATTAAAGTTAGAATTGAGGAAGCTATGCATGCTGAACCTCGTGTCAGTGTGAAAACTTCTTATGCGCATTATCAATTCAGAATTAATATGGAAGGGTGTAAACATTCCAAATTGAGTAAGCCGTGGTTCCGCAAAGGAGGGTTCCGCGACAGCTGGTGGCCCGTACGGGGAGTGATCGACAGGTTCCATAGAATTTGGACAGAAGACACGGACATATGCGACCTTGGACTTGGTGGGCCCAAAATATCATCAGAACACGGTAAGATAAATTAATTATCTATACCTGTGTGGCTAAGTTCAGGCTCGCCTATGTGCCGTGTCAAGGCCGAATGATTTGGACCCGCTCGACAGGTATTTTTATAAGTCTCGATCACTCGATAAGAACCTGTCATAAGATATAAAGGAATGTTTACATGCCTGTCGTTTTGAGAGTACTGGTCGGTTGGCAAGGTCAGTGAATTGCTTTAAGGGAGAGGAAGTCCCCGCAGGGGCCCCCTGCTCGGGTCAGGTTTGGAGTCTAAAACCTTAGAGTCAGGGGGGCCTGTCGGGGTAGTTTGACTAGGTGGTCCTGCTCGGGTCAGGTTTGGAGTCTAAAACCTTAGAGTCAGGAAACGGTTAAACGTCTGGACAGGCACCGCTGCTCCGTTAGAGTCTGGTAAGAGACCTAGGAGAGGGGGCCTGCCAGACAGTATCCCGAGGGGCAGTTTAGACTAAACCAGCCGTACTGGTGCTCCGTCTATTTGTCTGTTTAATTGTATGAGAATACCACCCATGTCTTGCCCAAATTGCCAAAAAGGATTGTTATTGACGAAAAGTACCCTCAGATGGGAGATCTGTAGTCAGAATAATTCCTACCCCGCCCACCGCTGTGGTTACGGTCCACTGTTTGAGGATGGTGGTCCACAAATATTTGTTTATTGTTTAAATGTCCACGAGTAGATCCCTCCGTCTGAGGGTAGATTAATAAACTGTGTAGTGACAGAAATGCTAGAGACTCTAGGGCGGGGCATATTATGTCCGGCGTCTGAGGAGACTTTTATAATCATGAATCTGGCAGCCATGATTGAAATTGAAAGGCAACAAACATTGTACCGAGGTCAATTCTTACACCCTCCAGAAAAGTGTGGAAGGGGTGGAGAGTCAAGTTATCATTGATTAATCAAGCAATCTTTCTGTGTGTCCTATCTGTCTTTTATATAAAAAGTTAGTGTGCTTGTCTGTTGTGTAGAGCTAATCCTGCTGAGTTGTTATATAGAAATAGTCTGTTGGTTTGTCTGTCATATAGAATTAGTATCAGTCCTGCTCAACTGTAAGAAGGGATTGTTAGCAATGAGAATGCATTGGTTATAGCCAAGATAATGCACCGTACACAGCGGCGCGCTGTGGGTTTGGACTTTATAGGTTAGGTTGCATTATTGGATCCCTTCTAGTAAAAGACAGACTACTAAACTGTGTTGCCTTTGAATTGTTAAACGTTAATAATAGCATAGAAGTATAGGCTTGTGCCCGTGAATGTGTTTAGAGGAAAAGAAAAAAAAAAAAAAAGGCTGCTAACTTCATTTAAAATGAGGAAGTGCCGTAACTCTTTATAGAAGTGAAGCAATTCCTGTGCTGTAATTAATAAATAAACTATACGTCCGTCACATAAATGTAAAAAGTTATATGCCACTCACATCCTGAGGGGGCTCTTAAGAATACAAACTGTAACTGTAACAGACTGCGTAGCCCACCATGCCCACAAGAAAATACGTCTATGTTTGCCAAGTCCCCAACAGCGTACATGTTAGCAGTCCCCAATTCAATTGTAACCACATACAATGTTAGGTGGTCACCGCTGTGACAGTAAAGTTACAACATAATATATGTGATTTATGCATTAGACGTTAGAATTTCCCTAAGTGTCAGAAAAGAGGAAGAGAAGGTGGTTGAAATGGCGTCTGTATTAATACACGCCAAAGACACCAGCGTTCAATATAACAGTTTAGTGAATAGAGAGAATTGCAGTACATCACCAATCAGATGGAGATGCCCGGCATCTAAGACTGCATCTGCCCGGTCGCCGGAAGTCTGGGACAAAAACTGTTGTAAAAGTAAAAATTAGCCACGTTCTCCCTTATAATCCTCTCGCTAGGCTGTCACATGAGAGAGAGACTTAAAAAGAGGAAGTTACTTGCCCTGTAGTCCCAGCACGTAACGTATATTCACAGACAATATAAAATAAATAAATAAACTACAGGGAGTAAGAGAAACGGTAGAGAAGCCAAGGAATAGGAAACAAGCAGGTAACGATAAGGCCAGGTATCCACAGGAGGAACGGGGCAGATTGACCCGTAATTTGTAAAATGTAAATGGTGTGGTGCATAAGACTTTATCTTTATTGAGTTGCGATGTGTGTCTGAGGACCGCTAACATTGAATGAGGGAATAAGGAAGTAAGTGATTAGCCACACTCAGAGGGGTGGAGCTAGATGATGCAAGAACACGTCTCTTATCCAAGGAGGGGGTAAGAATCATAGATAGCCAGAAGAAAAAGTTTTGTTTTTTCTCCTGTCCCAAACTCAGCTTTCCACGGTTCCTGACAAATTATGGGACACCTACAAGACAGACATAGGAAAATTGAATATACCCACCATGATAATATATACGAGACCCAGATACACACCCCTGGGTCAAACAGTATCCCCCTAGTTTAAAAAAAAAAAAAAAGGGGTGAAGGGTCAGCCACGCAGATCAGGTGCTGTGTGCTGATGCTTTGGAAAAACTGCCAACCGGCCACAATTTCACTGTTAATTTCTCTTGCAGAAGGCTGTAAGGCCTGGAGGCCTCCAAAGACTAACCAAGTTCTGCAGGCCATACCTGTACATACACCCGTTGCCAAATTCCGCACCTTTCTGGGCCTTGTTTCATACTGCCGGCCATATGACAGTAGTGACACAAAAGCACGGAGGACAACCACAGCCATGAGGGTGGATCCAGTGACTCGAGGAGCTCCCTCATCTGCTTGTGCGGTGGCAGCAGTACAGGCAATGGTTGACAAATCTTCTAAGTTGGTATTGGACTACCCCCTAGTGGTCCACACCCCAAATGACACCCAGAACATACTCATGCAAGTGCAACCCAAGCACTTATCTCTGGCCTATTAGATCCGGCTACAATGTGCTCTTTCCATGCCTCCCCCAATATTTCTTCCCAATGTTGTAATACCTTGAATCCGGCTACTCTTCTTTTAATCAGGTATTCCTGGGGGGAGGGGAGGCATAGGTGATCTGAGTATGGCAGATCAGCTATTTTTTAAAATTATTTAAAAATTCTGTGCAACAAGATTCTGACATTATTGTAGTTATGTACACACTGTTAATGATGCATATTTTGAGTTTTCTTTTGTAGATGGTATCAGGGTGAGGATTGATGATTCTGAACCAGATATGCAGAGGTCACACAACAAGATGTCCTAAACGCAGAAGCTCTGCCTCCGCATGTCTCAGGGCAAGAAGCGGAACCGGAGGCCCTCACTGAGGCGTGTGGAGTGGTAGAAGGTAAGTCGGCAACTTTTTACACTGACTCCTGGAATGCATTTGGCATAGCTCATGATTATGGTCCAATATGGAAGGCCAGACAGCTTGTTATCTCAGTAGGACAGCCAATTAAGAATGGTGCAGCGGTGCAGAGTCTCATGGAAACCCTACTACTACTACCTGGCAATGGAGAATCCACACCGATTTCTACAATGGAGAAGCGAGAGATGACACCCTCGCCGACAACACAGCAAAGGCAGCGGCCCTCAAGCCGTGGAAGAAAGAAGAATAGATACTGACAGCATGAGTCAGTGATAAAACCTTTGGACTTTGATAAAACCTTTGGACTTTGATAAAAACTTTGGACTTTGATAAAAACTTTGGACTTTGATATGTCAAGGACTTTACAGTTACAAGTCAACGAGGAAGGAAAGCAGATGGGCTAAAAGACGGGAGTGACAGAACAGGACGGCGTATGGCGAACAATCAACAGAACTTACCTACAGAGGTCCCTGTCCCCCCATGATGGCCCAACTGGTACACAGAATCAAAAGCAGCGATGACGGCGACACTGAACAAGAACGGGTGACACCTGGGTTCTCTGTAGCTGCTGCATCATTTGTCCAGTTAGCATGATCTTTGCCATATGCGAGTCCGGACAGAAGTAAGGTGGCCATATAACACTTGCCTTGACCACTCTATCCATTTCAGAGATTGCCAATTTGACCACATTCAGCTCACACCTGTTGGGGAGTATGAACATGTGCTTGTTGTTGCTTGAGTCTTTTTCAGGTTGGAGGCCCACCCTGATACTAAGGTAAATGAGCAGATAACCACACAGAAGCTCATGAATGAGGTAATCTGCAGATACAGGGTACCGGAAGGGAATGAGGTAAACGAAGGTACACAGGTGTTCTCTTCCAGACTCAGAGGCAGACACTGGGACACATATCTGGGGAGAAGACTGCCGTTATTGGGGATTAGTGGGATGGAACGCAGGAATAGACTGGTCCTATAAACCGCGAAGTGCCTTAAATAAGAAAGATAAGAGCGGGAAATCCCTAATTAGTCGTATAACCCTCCTTGAGAATAATAAGGACAGCAGGTATTGGAAGGCTGAACTTAGTATGTTGCTTGGTTTTAATGCGGTTTTTACATTAACCATGGGAGATCCAAGCCCGGGGGACTTACAGTCTGGGGACATACCGGTACGGGAGGACAGGTCCCTTAGGGAAGTTTAAAATAAGGGGTATGGTAGATGCAGCCGAATGTAAGCCTTCACTTAGTCCCATGCCCATAATTAACCCCCTCCGCCGTAAGATAAAGACCTTGACGAACATGATGATCATAGCCAACCCTACCTTTTGAGGACACCTTGACAGTAGCGACTGGCTACTCTGACCAGAATCTCTGGTTGGAGTTGATGAGGTACAATGCTAACAGGAGCAACAAGTCTAACTGTTGCGTGTGCGGTAGTGCCCAACTACACTCGGGGATGGTCCCCCTAAATCTCCCTGTAGATGCTGAAGAGTGGTTTATTAGTCTCTTCACGAACATTTCCGCTAATTACACTGTCCGTGAGAAATGGAAGAAGGAATACTCTATAACTACTTAAGTGTTTTGCACCGGAGAGAGTATTACTGACTACCCTGGAAACTACACCTGCCAGGCAATTAGGCAGGGTAGAGGGAGATTTTTGGGGAACTCACCAATATTTCCCTTGTTTAAAAAAGATGAAGAGCCAGTTCCGATAATGCCAACCACATACGCTACCAAAGAAAAGGAGAAATGTACTAGTACTGTGCCTGCCCCGATCTCCTAAGATGGATTGTCAGTGGAATTCCCATTTGCCAAGGGATAGTGCAGAAGACCTTAGGTTCCGGCGAGGGCACACCCTGTGGGGTGTTAACTTGTACAGATAGAGGGTATGGATGCCCGGAATGAGCCCAGGGAATCCATGGCCTCCCTCTGAGGTGAGGTAGGGATCCCCCCCTCCTAGGAGTAGGGACTTACGGGCAGTGGGAAAACCCTGACGCAAGGGTGAGGCGACCTGGACGTGTTCACCATTAGGACTATCTCCAGGAGGGACATTGGTGTGGGTGAAGATTAGGGAGTCCCACGCCGTGCGTACCTGTGCACGCTACTAGTATTGTAACATTATGCTAGAGCGAGAAGAGAGACCCCTGGTGGTAGTTTTGATCTACACGTATACATTGACATCATAGGATAGCCAAGGGGGGTACCTGACAAGTTTTAAAAATTAGAGACCAAGTTAAAACTAGATTCGAGTCCATTTTCCCGATCATTAGGGTAAATAAATGTTGACTGGATTAATTATGTTTATTATAATTAACAGCGGTTTATAAATTATACTAGAGACGCCTTATAGGGACTAGTCGACCAATAGGACCTACCTCGACTATGACTTTTCAAAATAGAATGGCACTAGGTACGATTTTAGCCAAAAAAGGGAGTGTCTGTAAGATGATAGGGGAGACTTGTACCTACATTCCAGACAAAACGTGACCCGCAGGTAAAAATGCAGTTGCCATTAAGAAGCTGACCGCACTAACTAAAAAGAGCTAACCTTAGTCTGTTTTCCTCAGTTAGATACCTAACAGGAGAAGGAAAAAATATAGAAAAATAAGTTTTAAAACATTGTGTATTTAGAACACTGTGATAGGTTTTCGCTAAGATTTTGCTTTATTTTATCTGCAGTGCACTCTGCTTATGTCCACGCAACATACCGGTGTTACAACGCCCCTGGTCCTGTTACCTTGCCGCCTCTGGAAAAGGGAAGTGGGAATAATCACCTGTTAGCTCTTTCCTTCCAGACTAATATATATGATAATGCACGTACTAATAAGACAGGGGTTCAGTCATGTTGATCAGTTATTAGATAGTCCTGATTTTGCACTCTTGTTGATGAATCGAGGTAACGTCAAGAAGGCGGGGTTCTATACAAGTTATGCAGTGTTTACCTGAAATAGTGAAAGTCGCACCTCTCTTAACCTGATTATATTTGTCACCTTTATAGTCATCCTAATTTCTGTTTGTTGTTGCATACAGTGTATTCCGACCCTGATGACTGCCTGGTCCACCTGTCCCACTACGACGTCCAACAAAAATCCCACTGTCAGCGCAACCGTCGTCATCATGGATCCAGAATGTGATGATGTCGAACCATCCTATACCCCCATGACAGCAATAGCTCCAGTGTACAACACAATGCGAGTCTAGGGTCAGCGGTGGGGGTGGGATGGAGCAGGGCGAGTTTAGTGAAACAGATAGTTTCAAGGGGGGTCTGTGGTGGAAGTCCAGTATATATCTATATGGATCGGTGGGCCTTGGCAGTAGACAGTTGTCAATTTAACATTCTGTATACATATTTGCTTTCTGTCTTGCTACAAATATAATGTTCTTACAGTTATGCAATAGGTACTTCCGCTCATATGAAAATATCTGTTTTATAACTCTGCTGACATGGGGAAGCCAACATGAAACTTCTGTTCTCAAAACGCTGACAAGATAATATATAGTATAAACACGTTACATTTTCCATCTGTTTTGCAATTTTGGAGGACAGTTAACTCAGACATGGACAACCACAGTCTGAAACAGCCACCGCAGAAATTACCCAAGCAATTTTACTGGAAACATATGCAAATAACAGGGGAGGTTTGTGCAATTTATAGTTCATGATGTAGCATCCAATCATATCGAAGGAACCACACGTGGCTCCAAGACAACCCACTCATTTCATCCACCACCTGATGGCCAATCACAGATGACCGGAGGATGGAAGAATTGCAAGATGCTTATCCAATAATTAAACAATACGTTGTATCTATGTAATCTTTGACCTGCCCAGATGGGTGGAGTTGTTAAACTCTTAAAATAGGCTACACGCCGATCATTAAAGTTAGAATTGAGGAAGCTATGCATGCTGAACCTTGTGTCAGTGTGAAAACTTCTTATGCGCATTATCAATTCAGAATTAATATGGAAGGGTGTAAACATTCCAAATTGAGTAAGCCGTGGTTCTGCAAAGGAGGGTTCCGCGACAGCACTACCTAATCCCCACGGTGAACTGATAGTGTAAGACTACCAATGCACTATACTTGCTCTCTAGAGATGAGCGAACGTACTCGGTAAGGTCGATTTCCCAATCGAGCACCGCGATTTTCGAGTACTTCACTACTCGGGTGAAAAGTACTCGAGGGCGCTGTGGGGCGGGGGGTTGCAGAGGGGAGTGGGGGGAGAGGGAGAGAGAGAGGGCTCCACCCTGTTCCCCGCTGCTACCCCCCGCCCCACCACGCCACGCCCCGCCCCCCGGCGACCCAGAGTACTTTTCACCGGAGTAGTGAAGTACTCGAAAATCGCGGTGCTCGATTGCGAAATCGGCCTTACCGAGTACGTTTGCTCATCTCTATTGCTCTCTCATTGACTAGTGTTACTCATGTGATCAGCACTGACCACAGTGCACACTGTGCATTGGGTAATCAGAAAATTGCTGCAGACATTTTGGACAGCCAAAAACAGGGCCCAGAACCGACGGATCAGAGGGGCAACCGAGAAGAAAAGCTGCAGAAAATATACCTCCACTCCATCCAGTCCACAAGACAGAATTTTGTCCTAAAACTGGAGGGTCACTTTAATGTATTGGATAAGAACAAACAACGTACGAAAGGGGACTTTTTTTTTGAGGAAAAACCTATTTTAATGTAACCTTAACATATTTTTGACTTTAGTAACATACATATATATATTAGTATCTACACTAAATGGCCACTTTATCAGATATACCCATCTAGTAACTTCTTGGACTTCCTTTGGCCTTCAGAAGGATTTGTCATAGCGTTCATCCACAGGTATCAGAGGACCCAGGGAAAATGCCAAGAAAACATTCCCCATATCATTACTCCACCTCAACCAGCCTGAACTGTTGATACTTGACAGAAAGGGTGTATTGTTTCATGCTACTTCTGCCAAATTCTGAACTGCCCATCAGCAAAGTACAGCAGAAATAAGGCTTAACTGCAGAGTGATCCAACTTTTGTGCTCTTTTGCCTTCTGGAGTCTTCGTTTTCTGTTTCTCTTAGACAGCAATGGTAGCCGAACTGGTAGTCTGTAGTTATAGCCCATCCGTGCTAAGGAAAGATGACTTGTGCATTTGCACACATTAGTTGGTGCACTAGAGTTGTATTCGGCTACAGTCTATTTGAATGTGCACTGCCTGTTTGTCAGGGCAATTCTAGACAACATCCTTTGACGCCTTTTGTTAACGAGTTGTTTAACTTCCCAGGATCCCCTTTCGCTGGATGTTTTTTCATGGTTCACACTATCTTCAGCATATTCTCGACACCGCTGCACAAGGAAAATCTTACAAGTCTGGCAGCTTTTGAAATACTGCCCTGGATAGTCTAGCACCAATTACCAGGCCGTGTTCACTTACATCACTTGCTCTTCCATTCTAATGTGGGTAGACACTGAAACTTATCCACAGAAAACTTGGTCATTTGATTTTATGCTACACTCCAGAGTCACGTGTCTATTTTCTATACAGAGAAGCTCCAATTGTGAATAGTCCGCTGTCCCTAATAAAGTTGCCATTAAGTGTATATGCACCAATCAGCTATAACATTAAACTACTGACAGGTGAGTGTGGTAAGGAGGGTCTGTGGCCCCCATGCCTTAGGGGCCTGGTCGCAACTGTGACCCCTGAGACCCATATAGCTACGCCACTGGGTGGATGACATCTCATGACAATGGCACCTGTCAAGGAGTGAGATAATATAGACTGCAATTGAACATTCAGACTTGAGGTTGATGTTTTGGAAGCAGAAAAAAATGGGCAAGCATAAGAAAAGGAGCAACTTTGACAAAGATCAAATTGGGATAGTTAGTCAACTTAAACGGAAGGTCTTGTGGATTGCTCAAGATACAGTGAATGGTCGTTTCCCAAAGTCAAAATCCACCAAATGTTAGACCCCAGAAGAGCTATGATAGCGCAAATTGCTAAAAAAGTTAATGCTGCTTATGATAGAAAGGAGTCAAATGGCAATAAAAAGGTGTCAGCCAGCTAATAGCTTGCAGATAGGCTGGATATTCAAAGACCAGTCAGAGTACTAATGCTGACTCTCGTTCACCACCAGAAGCATCTATAATGGGCCTGTGAGCATCAGATTTGGAACATGGACCAAATGAAGAAAGTGGAGTGCTCTTATGACAGAGCAGCAGGATGGCACCATGGGAATGTTCTGCTTGAATAACCTGGGCATTCATGTGGATGTTACTTAAACACGTATCATCTACCTAGTGGTGTAGCCATTGGGGGTCTTAGTTGTGACCAAGCCACTAAGTCAGGGGGCACCACAGGCCCTGCTCACCACACTCATACTGTCTGGACTGACCGTACTGCATCAGTGGGTCTTAAGATACCCAGGATGTAGCTGAAAATTATCATCACTGCCCGTTCTAAACCTACAGTGCTACCAGCCGACATTGTGCTGTGTGGAGGAGAAGGGACTCTGAGGTTTCACCTTCTCCTCTTTGACATCCAGACACATTCCACAGGGTCACAGACCAGCAGTGTCTTATGCTATGGCGACCCACCTTCTGCCGAGGAACATGTAGCTAGTCCTGTGGCATACCAAATATCGTATAATACTGGAGTAACATTTTCGATTAGCAGATTGTTACATTCGTGCAGCCCGATTGGCTGGCTAGGGAAAACACTTCCCTGCCTGTGGCCCAATCACTTCATACACCACAGAAGATTTTGTAGCAGAGAAGAAAAGAATGGAACATAAAACATTGAGGGATACCCAACAGATAACTCCTAAGGGAACCTCTGCATTGATAGGAAAGAGGCAGTCATCAGCTCTGATCGCTAAATGACAGGGGGCATCCACTGAAGGTGCAATCATGTAGGCCGGGCGGATGTCATGACACCACCCCAGCTTCATTACCTAATTGTGGCCGGTGAACCACAACACAAATGCTTGATAATTCATGACGTCTTGTTTCTCCATATTTATCATGTTTCTCCTTCATTTTTTGTGGTTCACGACCATCATTAAAAGTTGACAACTTACAAAACATTGGGGCTCTCTGCGATTTATAAGCACTTTATGATGACAATCACAATAGAGCAAAATCTATGACTAAACACATTATCATACTGTCACAGGTGAACTAACTTAGAAGAGTAATGATATACAGTAAAAGAACTCTTTCACATGAGCGTATGCACTTTTACTTTCGCGCGTTGGTATAAATCCTCGGAATGACTTCCAATGCCTACGGCACCTGTAAGCATTTTGCAGCGTTGGACGGTGCTAAAATGCCTACCCCTCCCAGCACCCATAGGAGTCTATTGGAGCCGTTGCCATGTATCGGTCAAAAGATAGAACCAGAACCTTCTTTTTGCCCACCGTATATTCCCGGGCACATATTTCGGTTGCATATGTTCCATTTTTTACGGTGTGACGTTTTTACGCGCCATACATCTGCCTGTGTGAACAAATGCATAGAAAATCAATGCCTCAGGGTGCCTTCACACAAGCGTGTTTATGTGCGTGCATTCGCGCGCACAAAAACACGCGTTTATTACAACCACTGCATTCCCTATGGTGTGTTCACATGTTTTAAAGGCATGCGCCTGTAAAGATAAGACATGCGTGCACCATAGGGAATGCAGGCATTGCCTTAAATTGAGCCGCGGCTGCTGCCAGCGGCTCCATTGAGGGAAATGGTCTGCTGGCACACCTTAATTGTTTTTCAGGGAAGAGCTTTAAGTATAAGCTCTTCCCTGAAAAATCATCCCTTTTACTGTTAAAAAAAAAAATTAATTAAAAAAATAATAATAATACACACACACACACACACCTGTCCGCCGCCGCCTTGTTACAGATGTGACAGATGCAGCAAAGGAGTTCTTCATCCCCGTGGTAAATAAAGAATTCCCTAGCGCAGCTGTCACAGATAACAGCTGCGCTAGAGGATCCAGCTGCCGGCACCCCTTATTTTTCAGGGAACTTCTTTAAATATAAACCCTTCCCTGAAAAACAAGCCAAACTAGTGTGTAAAAAACAAACAAACAAACAAAAAAAAAAAACATACTGACCTACACTAAAAGGGATGATTTTCAGGGAAGAGCTTATACTCAAAGGGGTTGTCTTGCAGCAGCAAGTGAGGGTATACACTTCTGTATGGCCATATTAATGCACTTTGTAATATACATCGTGCATTAAATATGAGCCATTCAGAAGTTATACACTCACCTGCTCCGTTGCTGGCGTCCTCGTCTCCATGGTGCCGTCTAACGCTGTCTTCTCCTTCCATTTAGACGCGCTTGCGCTGTGCGGTCTTCTGCTGTTTCAATGGAGCCGCTCCGGCGTGCTCGCGCCGGAGAGCTGGTCTGCGCATGCGCAGAAGACCTTGGCGGCGCGAGCACGCCGGAGCGGCTCCATTGAACACAGCAGAAGACCGCACAGCGCAAGCGCGTCTAAATGGAAGGAGAAGACAGCGTTAGACGGCACCATGGAGACGAGGACGCCAGCAACAGAGCAGGTAAGTGAATAACTTCTGTATAGCTCATATTTAATGCAAGATGTATATTACAAAGTGCATTAATATGGCCATACAGAAGTGTATAACTGCACTTGCTGCCGCGAGACAACCACTTTAAAGCTCTTCCCTGAAAAAAAATTAAGGGGTGCCGGCAGACCATTGCCTTTAATGGAGCCGCCGGAAGCAGCCGCGGCTCCATTGAAGGCAATGCACGGACCTTCACACACACGTGTGTTTTTGTGCGTATAGGGGTGCGCACCTATATACGCACACACTCGTGTGAAGCCAGCGCAGATGACCGCATATATCGGCTGGGCGTGAAAACACTGCGTATATGCACTTGAGTGAATAAAGCCTTATACTGAAACATTGAAAACCATTGAGATCTTCAGTACAACTTATTTTAGTGCTAAAGTCTGTCTACAGAGATTGTCTATGTGCTAGAGCTTTATGCACTGCTTAGCAGTAGATATGGCAGAAATGGCCCAAACCACTAATTACCAGTGTGCCCAGTTTACTTATATTTTATGTCTTTACAATACAAAAACATGAAAGGTTTTAAAGACCTATAAAATAAATCACCCAAAATGAACTTTTACCTTAAGAACTTAACAAATTGGCACTGATGCCTGAATTATATCAAGACTCAGAGCTAAATACTATGGGAAAAGACAGATGCACGGTGCAGCCCAATTTCCGAAATCCTAGAATTAATCATGCATATGTTATTACAATCTGCTTTTATAAAACACTCAGTTATTTAAAGCAAACTTCTAAATTACAGCTATGTGTTCATTAAGTTCTTGCTGAACATCTAATCAGGTTTCTTCATTACTGAGATGTTTTCTAATTAAAACTGACATTTAAAACCATAAAAGATGATTGGGAGGAGGCTGTGGACCTAAACAGAGTACGAGTGACCAAGTAGAAACTTTCCTTTTCGAAGATCCGCTTAATTTCCATATATTATATATTTTTTGTAGCACCCTACAATTATGTATGCAGATGCGAGTATTGCTTTATAATTATGTAGAATTTTGTAAAATGAAAGCCTTATGCAGCGGATGTAACAATGACAGAAAACTACTAATCAAAAGTCCATTAAAAACAGAAATCACTAATATTAATGCTCTTCGATGCCACTGATTGTGCCAAATTATATTGTCCAAATAAAGTTAAACTGTAATAAAACTTGGCAGGCATAAATTAAAAGAAAAGTAACGCACAAGTCTCTGAAACCAAACCATTAAATTGGTATTAGAACAATTTGTAATTCGATAAGAAGTCAGCCAAATGAGTATATCCTAAGTGATTCACATTCCAGTTAGAATAATGGTATAAGTGGCATTCCTTGGGGATCTGTACTAGACGGTTACATTTTATATACGATGCAGACGTTGGGATTGGTATTGGTTTCCTTGTATTTACAATAGTCTACAAACTCTGCAGTGCAGTTAGGTCTCATGTCCCCGGGTATAGCGTCAGAGTATACAGAGGATGTAAGACTCCATGGTATAGAGCCGTACAGCCTCCGAGTACTGCAATAAAGGGTCCATTAGACACAGAGCAGAAATACTCTTCCCTAGAATCAGTGCTTCTAAAGAAAAAAGGTTTGGTACCGTGTTAGCCAGTAGAGCAACATGTGATTGTTCCCATAAGAGAAACCACGTAATCATGTAGATATGATACCTTTTAATGGCTAACAAAAAAACATGATGTTAATGTGAGCTTTCCAACCAATGCAGGGTTCTTCTTCAGGCTTACATGAAATAGATCCGAAGAGGCATGCATATATATGCAAAAACTTAAAGCGAGGATGAGGTCTCATCGTCATACAATTAAACAGAGAAAGACAGAATTCCCTGTGGTGGAGCACTTTTCTAGTCACGGGCACGACCTAGATATGAAAGTTATGATACTGAAAGGCAATTTCAAGTCACTATTTTCCTGGACTAAGGTGTAGTGATATGGACAGCGCCTCTGGAAGGCCCAAACTGCCTATAGTGCTTTATAGTGAGTGGTAATAAAGCTATGTAAAGCAGTGGAGTTGGTGTAAATGGAGGAGACTCTGTCCCACTAAGGGGAGATCAAGTGAGAGGATGCATGGAATAAAGAACTGGGTGGCTATGGGTCCCCAGAACAAATAGTAATGGGAAAAAAAAAAAAAA
The DNA here is from genome assembly GCF_035609145.1 of Eleutherodactylus coqui. NCBI lineage: Eukaryota > Metazoa > Chordata > Amphibia > Anura > Eleutherodactylidae > Eleutherodactylus > Eleutherodactylus coqui. The sequence goes on from NC_089848.1 coordinate 41,374,661, forward strand.
AGATCCTGCGCTCAGGGTGACCTCTAATGAAAACACTTATACTGGGACCATGCAAATTATCTATTGTGGTTTGATGTCTTCTAGAGTGAGGTGAATCAACCCACAATGGTATCGTAAAGAGGTGTTTAACATGTAAAACATAGTGCAATGTAATGCATAAGACAAAATATATTATATTAAAACCATTTTCATCTTGTATTAATATATTTTGTCTTATGCATTACATTATTGATGTTTGATATACATTTTTATTTTTTATTTGTCCTCTCTATGTGCCACTTGCAATTTAGTTTTATCTTACAACTACCTGTACCACATTTTATATCTTGTGTCTATATTTAGATTATTGTGCTTGAGAAAGGAGCCTTGTGAGCTCCGAAACGCGTTGCACTATCTTGTTTTACATATTAAAACACCTCTTTAGGATACCATTGTGGGTTGATTCACCTCACTCTAGGAGACATCAAACCACAATAGATAATTTGCATAGTCCCAGTATAAGTATTTTCATTAGAGGTCACCCTTAACGCAGGATCTTTTTTGTTTTTTTTCCATTTTCTGGAACTGTGTATTGAGTCTTGAGGTTCAGACTCATTTAGTGGCTTGCATTTTTTCACCTCACCTTGAAGTTTTCATTGAGTGCTGCTGGACACTATTTCTTGGAACTGAAAGGCAATTTCAAGTCACATAGTCCTATAAGAATATTGGAATATAAATTTATAACAACTTTCGACACTTTCAATAGATTCATGTGTGAGTGGGAAGTATGAGAAATCTATAGCACAGATAACACTGCTGGCCTGGGTGAACCCCCCCTCTCCCCCTAACACTAATTCAGGGACCATAAAACCTTCACTTCCTTATCAGTGACCATTTAAATATGTTTGTAGTTCTGTGGTAGTATTCTTTCAAGTGCAAATTAATCACACATATGTCTGTGCCTTGTCATAAGTATGTGTGTATAAATATGCATGCCTCTTCAGATCTATTTCAATTAAGCCTGAAGAAGAACCCTACCCTATTTTTGTTAACCATTAAAATGTATCATATCCACCAGATTACATGGTTTCTCTGGCTAGGAAAAAAAAAAAAATCACATGTTGCTTCTAAAGAAGAACAACTACAGGTTGTATATACGGAGTCCTATGGAACATGCTATGATTCGTTTTTGTCGGATTAGTATAAGATCCAACAAAATAATCCTTCGCATGGCTTCGTATGAAATTGGAAGCACATGGAGTAACAGAGGCCTATAATGGCCTATAATGTATAAGTCCTATTATTTCTCCATACAAAAAGGAGTTGTAATGTGGCCGTGTGCATGAGAACTCATAGGTTCTGCACAGAATGTCTTATCCCTACAGAGGGAGCTGGATGGATAGAATAGACAGTAAAATGAAAGATAAGACTCAAAATGCTCCACAAACTTAAATTTGGGATTATAATTATATGTTAATTTTAGGACACAGAATATGCAGGTCATTGATACAATTGATGCCATTGAATAGATTACCATTGAGATGAGCCTGCAATAGCGAAGGATTTGGGTGCAATTATAGATAATTAACTACATTCTAAAATGCACTGCCAATCTGCCTCATCGAAAGTCTATAAGATATGCTGAAATGACACGGGGCCAAAAGAATTAAACAGTCTAAAAGAGAAACTTAGTTGCCCATAGCAACCAATAACAGCACAACGATACCGGTGAAGCAGAAAAATCTGCAGGGAGCACCACAATGGACAAACACAATAAAAATCGTAGGTGTGAATTTATCCTTAACTCCTGAAGGAGCTGCTATTTCTTTTTTTTTTTGCCTTTTTTTATCCCGGCTTTTTATGTTTTTATAATTGAAAAAAAAAATTCAAATCTGAAGGTCACCATATTCCACCATAGCTTTTCTATTATTGCGTCAATGTGGTTGTGTGACAACTTGTTTTTTTGAGGAGTTATAGGGGATGAATTTATGGTGGGGGTCTATCCATTGGGTTTGTAAAAAAACAAGTTATGCCAGAGTAATCTAATTTCCTTCTATGACAGAATCACCGACTGGGTTGATCAGGAAAATGCGGTGGATATAGTATAGCTTGACTTTAGTAAAACATTTGACAAAGTATCTCATATCATGCTTATTGAAAAAAATTATCAAATATGGGATTGACAAGGCAACTGTTAGGTGGATTCACAAAAGTGATCGTACTCAAAAAGTGATTGCGCATGCAGTCTCAAGTGAGGTACCACAAGGCTCTGTCCTGCACCCAGTGTTGTTCAACAATTTTATAAGTGATCTGGTGGAGGGAATTGGAGGGAAACTGATCAAGTATGCTGATGACACAAAACTAGGAGTAATGGCTAACACTGGAAAAGAGAAAGGATTCAAAAAGATCTGGACAAACTTCACCAGTGGGTGACGACTAACAGAATGGTGTTTAACAAGGAAAAATGCAGAGTCCTACATCTGGGGAAAAAAAAAAAAAACACATACAGAATGGGAGGAATTGGGCTAAGCAGCAGCACATGTGAAAAAGACTTGGGTATTCTAATAGGGTGCTGCAGCGTCGCAAAGGGTAACTCAAGACACGAGGCATATGCTGAGGAGCTGGCAGGGTAAAACTGTCACTTGTCACGGTAGCACTTACCAGACTCCTCCCCGGAGGGACATACACAGCCATGACCAGAGTATCGCTGGACCTCTTCCAGACACTCCTGGGAGAGGGATGGCCAATATACATATAACAGGAATACAGGTTGTCCTGTGACTAGAAATGAGTGAGCGTACTCGGCCACGCCCCTTTTTCGTCCGAGTATCCCGATTTTCAAGTACTTCCGTACTCGGGCGAAAAGATTCGGGGGGCGCCGTGGGTGAGTGGGGGGGGAGAGAGAGAGGGCTCCCCCCTGCTACCCCCACGCCGCCACGCCTCCCCCCCCCGAATCTTTTCACCCAAGTACTGAAGTACTCGAAAATCGCGGTGCTCGATCGAGTAATTATTTGAAACAAGTACGTTCGCTCCTCTCTACATGTGACGCCACTGTTCCTTTACTCACCGGAATAAACCTCAGTGATAATAAAGAGAATTCACACACATATTTGTGCTTCAGTACCTCAGTCCTGGGACACGGTCAGGGCCTGGCAAAACTTTACTTAAACTTTAACACTTTACAATTCAAGAACACACTGGTGCAGGTAAGATAGAAGAAAGGAGGTCAGAGAGTATACTCAGGATGATATCGGCCACACAGTCCTCGTTATCTGTATGGTGCCGCTCCTGGAAGGGAAAGGGCCAGGCTCTCCAGAGACACACACTTATAAAAGTACCTCTGCACAGTGGTCTTGGCATTCTTTACTCCGCACGCGCTCTCTTACTCTCTCTCTCTCTCTGCTTATCCTTACTCTTTAATGGCTCCTGGCATTGGGGTCCTCAGGAAACCTTTCTCCTTGTTCCATCCTCTTTACCACATGAGGGTTGAAGGAACCTCCATGTGGCTGGCACTCTCACTCAGGAACCCAGAAGACGATGGACTGAAGACCTTTTCCTGCTCTCAGACACGCATACTTAGTCTCTAGAATACTACATTACGGGACATAAATTGATACATTTGCGGACATCTCCCAGTCTCATGCAGACATTAACCTCTCAATTGCTGCAGCTGTGCAATACACATAACAAGAGACTAGATAATTTGCACAGTCCATCTACATGAAAGACATTACATGTATGACATTTATCGGGGCCAGGAATAGATCTCCTGGGCCACTACAGATCCCCCTACTTAAAATAACCTGACCCCGGTGCCTCTAAAGCAGAGTGTATCATTCGGAGAAGGAATATCTCAGTGTACTACTCCCATTTCACCTGTAGAACATCTGCTCAGTCACAGAGTGTACAAGGCGAAACCTGTAAGCACAGCTCCTACCCCCATTCTTGGTATTCTGCGACTACCTTATGAATGCCACTTTCCGAGTATAGCCTTTATTTATGACAGCTTGTATGAAACTGGTTTGGCCTAACCAGAAGATTCTACTAGGCTGAATAGAATTCAGGATGCAGTAGTATAGCTATGGGGCAATTACATAACTCTTTTCCCCAAAGACAAAAGAAAGTAGGCAAGTGGAATGAACATCACTTCCTCGGACAAAAGAGAATACTACACTGATGCTAAACTTCAAAAATAGAGAAAGGGCGACTGGCAGGAAAAACTAAGACGAGTGGAATGATCATCACTCTCCCTGAAAAAATTACTAGACTCCGGAACAGGTAGTAGCTTAAGTCAATACCCCTGCCCGGAACTAAAGAGAAGGTGAAAGGGATGCCCTGCCTACTGGTACAGACTAGGACGGTGGACTGACACTGTCACACGACATGGAGAACAGAAATCTCCAGTCATACACATAAATCATACATACCATTCATACAGGCTCATTCACATGGGAGCATTGTGAAACTAAAGGCCCATTTACACTGGACGATTATTACTAAAAATTCGCTAGTCGGCGACCATTTTAGTGATAATCGGTGCGCGTAAATGGGCGCGGCGCACCCGCATTTCAGGCACTTTTTGTTGATCCTTAAAATCAAGCTCACTTGATTTTAACCATCACTTTTATCAGTCGTTCTCCATGGGGAGTGCTGATGGCATTGTTTCCCCTGTGCAGAACAAAGGATCTGAGCGCAGATAATAGCCTCGGGCTATTAGCCTGCTCTCAGTGAAGGCTTCATTTACATACATAATTGGTATTTAAGTAGCTGAGTAACAACTTGAATACCAATTATTTTTTTATGCAAAATAATCGCTCAAAGCTGCCACTCAAACTGTCTTTTTAGCTATTTTTGAGCGATTATCTGCTCGTGTACATGGGCCTTAAGGAGTTTTACTTTTACTTTAGAACAATAAGCATATTTAAATCACGTCCTCCGGCACATTTCTTAAACACAATGTTACAATACAATAATAACTTTTAAATGTGAAAAATGACAAATACGGCATAGGACTATGCAATAGAGAATAATATAACTTTAGAGTCCTTTTTATATAAAAGGGGCTTAACTAGGGAAAATCAAGTGTCGGACACAGAGTCTTTGTATTAGTACTGGAAATAGTTCTGCGGTGGATCCAGGTTGGCCTGCAAAACTTCCTGTGGGTCATCGATCTTGGAGACAGTAATCATAATGGCAGCTGACGCACTGGTGCTGACAGTACCTCCACCACGGAGCTCCCTGAAGAGCTGGTCTGACATAGTCAGCTGACCTTCTCGACACACTTGTATCGATCCTCAGACATGGCGTAACGTACAGTGGAGAGCGATGTCTGGATAGTGTCCTCCTCAGATGATGAAGTGTCCTGGATTGAAATCAGAGAAGTGACAGATTGACGTTGAGGTGACCGCAGTGGCAGGTTGGGCAGGATACGGTGGCCTCCCGTGAAGAGAAAGGAAACATTCTGATCGTCATACTCTATGACGAAGTGTCTTAAAAGATCAGGCAAGCAGTCTCTCACCACAGTACTGCAGCGGTAAATTAGTATCCACGGGGAATATTCCGCTTGGGCCATAACCTCTGCTCTTCTGAAAGTGCATAAAGGATGAGCAGGCCCTGCAGTGCCCTCCGGTTCTGCCTCTTCAGGTGCTGGAGAGTTCCTTGGTAGGAGAGGTAGAAGCTTCGGATTTTCTCCCCAGTAGTATTGCTGCCGCCTGGTAGGAGCTAGGGCAGGAGCATCTCCAGCTGGGTGTAGGTGTAAGTTTCTTCTTGCAGGATACACCAGGTCTGCAGGATAGTCACAGGTGTTCTGCCCAGACAAGTCCAGAAAGAGCTTAAAATTGAGAGGCTCCACCCCTGGGGGGGCTTGAGATTGGCACCAGACAGCCAGAGTAGGGACTTTTTGGCACAAGTTCTCCAGCGGCAAAACTTTGGCGGGAATTTCTGAGAGAGAACAGATGGTTGATGGGTGCCATTTTGAGCAGACATGGCAGGAAAACTGGTCTCAGAATTTTTCTTTACCTCTGGACTTCACCATAAAATTTTTTTCTTGCCTGTCTGGAGTACCTCTGCAGTAACGCAGGAAAAGAGATGGGCAAAGAGGATTTGATCCTGTTTGTAGATGCCAAAAAGAAGGGTGCTGCAGCGTCCCAAAGAGTAACTCAAAACACAGGGCAAACGCTGAGGAGCTGGCAGGGTAAAACTAGGACTTGTCACGTTGGCACTTACCAGACTCCTCCCTGGAGAGACCCACACAGCCGTGGCCAGATTATCGCTGGACCTCTTCCAGACACCCCTAGGAGAGGAATGGCCAATATACATATAACAGGAATACAGGTTGTCATGTGACGACACTGTTCCTTTACTCACCGGAATGAATCTCAGCCATAATAAAGAGAAATCACACACGTTTTCGTGCTTTTGTACTAGTTATCTGTATGGTACCGCTCCTGGAAGCGGAATTTTCTCGAAGAGTATACTCAGGATCATATTGACCCTACAGTCCTCATTATCTGTATGGTGCCGCTCCTAAAGGGGAAGGGGCAGACTCTCCACAGACACTCACTTATAAAAGTACCTCTGCACAGTAGTCTTGGCCTTCCTTATCTCTCACTCTCTCTCTCTCCTTTCACTCTCTCTCTCCCCTTTCTCTCTCTCTCCTCTTTCTCGCTCTCTCCCCTTTCTCGCTCTCTCTCTCTCTCTCTCTCCTTACTCTCTCTCGGCTCTTGGCATTGGGGTTCTCAGGAAACCTTTCTTCCTTTTCACCACATAAGGGGTTGAAAGTACCCCCATGTGGCTGGTACACTCATTCAGGAACTCCGAAGATGGACTGAAGACCTTTTCCCGCTCTCATACACTCATAATCTCTCACATACCACCTGACAGGACATAAATTGATACATTTGCAGACATCTCCCAATCTCATGAAGACATTAACCTCTCCCTTGTAGCAGCTGTGCAATACACATAACAGGAGACCAGACAATCTACACAGAAAACATGACATGTTTGACATTTATGGAGCAGCCAGGAATAGACGTTCTGGGCCACTACAAGATCATAAAGTGAACATGAGTCAACAATGTGATGCAGCAGCAAAAAAGGCAAACACAATTCTGGGATGTATTTAGAGAAGCATAGAGTCTAGATCACTTGAGGTAATTATCCCCCTCTACTCTTCCTTAGTCAGACCTCATCTGGAATACTGTGTCCAGTTCTGGGCACCCCACTTTAAAAAAGACATAGACAAACTGGAGCAAGTTCAGAGAAGAGTTACCAAGATGGTGAGTGGTCTGCAAACAATGTCCTATGAGGAAAGATTTAGGCTGGGTTCACACGAGGTGAAAATCTCACAGAATGTCAAGAGTGGGACCGTACAGATATTCCGCAAGATTTCCTCTGCAGAAAGGTTGCTTCAAAAGCTGCGCCACAGCGGCTTTTCAGCCTGTATTCCACTGCGGCAATGTCTCCCCATAGAGAGAAGGGAGTCCAATTTCAAAATTGAAATGTCACAGATTTGAATTTTGCGCTGCCTGTTAGCATGTCCGCAGCGAACTGTCGACAGCGTGTGAACACAATTTTCCCAAATCTTGTTCACTTTGCTGCTTAGTGTCAGGTTTAAAAATGAATGCAGAAATTTCATGCAGAAAGTCCGCACGGAAGTTCAGCGGCAATTCTGCCCAGTGTGAACTTAGCCTAAAGGATCTGGGGATGTTTAACTTGCAGAAAAGAAGGCTGAGAGGAGACTTAATAGCCATCTACAAATATCTGAAGGGCTGTCACGGTGCAGAGGGATCAGCCCTATTCTCATCTGCACAAGGAAAGACTAGAAGCAATGGGATGAAACTGAAAGGGAGGAGACACAAATTAGATATTAGACAGTGAGGGTGATCAATGAGTGGAACAGGTTGCCATGAGATGGAAGTCTTCAATCAAAGGCTGGACAGACATCTGTCTGGGTTGATTTAGTGGTCTTGCATTGAGCAGGGGTTGGATTAGATGATCCTAGAGGTCCCTTTGAATCTGAGCACTAGAGACAGTTTTCTTCTTATTAGAGCTTATTTGTATAGTAATATTACAAATAGCAAACTCTATTAGTAGTGAAGCAAACACATATGGATCAGGAAACAAATGCAGAAGAGAGCATCAGGTGCTCAGGGATTCGAGTACTGTATACCTGAACTCCAGATACACCATCTGCTTGATCACCCTGAGGCTCCACGCAGCGAGAACGCATGGATGATGATTAATTACATCTGCAACTGGGACATCAAACCTCGCACTAGTTGAGTGAACCTGAACTTCATTTTCCAATATTTATTCTGTGTGCTGACTTATTATTTTTAAATAACTGGGTGTGAAATTTTAGAGTTTTTTTTGTTTCTTTTTAGTTCAGAGAAACCTAGAGATCCAATAAAGAGAGGATAAATGAACTCTAAAGGATGCGGCAGTAATACGCAATAGTAGATTTGCAATTTCAAACTAAATCTCGTAGGGTCTAATAATGTGCTGGCCAAATGTTTATTATTTCTGCCAACTTAACCTAACTCCCCTCTTCCTGCCGTCTTAAGCCTTTCCTCAATAAATGGACTGTAGTTATTTACCTTGTGGATCTGCATGAATACACAATAGTTACATTAATACAAATGGCATTTTGTGTGCAGTCTTGGTGCATAAAACCTGAAATGTCTACAAATTCAGTATTTGAGACATTTTGCTACGTTAAAGGGATTGTCTGAATTAATTAATTCCTATTTAAGTAGTCTCCCAATGTTTAAAAATAATAACAGATCATATTACCCACCTTTGCGAGTCCCTGCTATGCCCGCGGCGGGTATCATGCAGTGTTTACACTTTACTCCAGAATGTATGTGGGAATTTCTAGCAGTTTCTTAAAAATGTAGCTTTTATTTCTTAATTCATAAAAACAGTTTCCATGGTGTGTATACCATAGCGCTACTGTTCTATTATGTCGCCACCAGAAGTTAGGGGTGGAGACATAATACAGCTGGGTTGACATGCAGGGTGATGCCCTCAGCCTGTGATTGGCTTTCCCTGCTGCCCTTTCGGCTCTGAAGTGCAAGCCTTTCCATGCTGCGGTCTCAGCTGTAAAGTGCCGTGCACAGCTCGATCGCCAAGGCGCTGCTACCAATACTGTCCTTTCCCCTGCCCAACCCAGTTGCCGGCAACACTATCCTCCCCCCTGCCATTGCACCGCTGACCGCTGTGGGATAGGCCCATGCCGGGCTCTTCAGAGCTTCAGTGGATGCGGCCGCTGACGGCTACTCCGCTTCCCTGCCTGCGCTCCCTTCAGCAGCTGTCACAGGCGCTGCTGCCAAGAGCACGATGGGGAGTGGAGTAGCCATCAGAGGCCGTATCTCCCCGAACTCCCTTCATCAGCTGTCATGTAAGCAGCTGCAGTTATTAATGTGTACCTAGCTTTTCAAATGACTGTTCAGAATAAGTTGTCATATGCGTATGTGTGAGGAATAACACTAGATCTGGTCATTATATCCTGCATTTATTACCAGTATTTACCTCTGCAGGCTGTTTATGTAAATTTCATTTATCCCTGAGCTGGTGGGAGGAGATTGCTGTTATGTCGTCTTCTATTAACTGCACACAGAGAACCGCAGATTCTGCTTTCTATAACACACATATAGAAATAATAACAGCATCAAGGAGAGCACAGAAGAACTGAGCAGTGTAGATGTGATTTCAGTAAATGTAACACAGTAAAGCACCATAGGCTGCTGCAGCCAATGTCTGTTGTAAGTTTCTCTCCTTGCTCCCCTTCCCCTCTTCGTAGACTTTTTTGGATGGCACTAGTCATTACCCTCCTCCACTCCCTGTTCTCTATCTTGTTATCTCTGCTACTAGAGACAGGGCTCCCATGACTACAAACAGGGGACAGCAAACTAGAAGGAAGAAAGGCCCCTGGTGGCCAGTACTTTGGAGAGATTTTTCAGTACAAAATGTATTTTTATGGTATCATCTGCAACAGTACATGCATAATGGTCATCAAGTTATAATAAAAAAGTATCTACACAAACAGTCTGTCTCATTCGTTAATTATCCATCTTTATAAGCAGTAATTTTTAACAAAGTCCCCTATGACATATCTCAGCAAAAGACCCAGCAGTCGGGGGAAACTATAAAAGAAATAGAGGAAAGAAAGACAGTAAGACACAAGGAGCCAGGGCAATGGGAATGGGCATGGGGAACACCTGTTCAGTTGGATCCAAGCAATAGGCTAAGCTCAAAGTCCATCAGCGGGCTATGGTCCGTAGAAGACCGGTCATTCGTGTTTAGTCATGGCGTGCTAACACCATTACTAAGCCAAGCACTCAATCCTGGTGAGGAACAAAACTGTATCCACACCGCCCATGCATCATAGAATTTTGGTAAATCTCAACTGCATTTTCAGGTTAATAAAGTGAATTGCAGCTTTGCTAGTTATTGCATTGGCTATCACATAAATACAAGGTGTTTGAAAACTTACTGACCATTTAAAATTTCAGTCTATGATTGGAAAATAATCTCAAAATTCTATACCTATAATATTATGTGGTTTGGAAAAAAAAAATCTAATGGGGTTTAAAATGGCAAAATACGCTCAAAAAACATTTAGCAAATTGTCTAACATTAATCCTCTCCAATCCACTTTCTGACGTCTGAAGACATTATGATTTAAGGCTGCACAGCTCCCATGTTGGAAGACGTCCATCAAGGTTCTCTTACTGTATATTGCCAGCCTCTCTGCTGTCGGAGCCTATCCAACGTGTCACCGCATGCAGTACTGGCTTTAGCCAGCAGACACCGCCATTGTTAACGGCAGGAAAAGAGTAAGCCCCATAGGAAAACCAGGATACAAATTGGATTGGAAAGGGTTAAAGCTTATCTTGTTGCCTCATACACAGACCAATCACTGTAGTTTTCATTCCATAACTGTTTACTAAATGAAAGCTGAGCTCTGATTGGTAACTATGGGCAACAACGTTGGTTTTTCTAGTTGACAATTTCAATAAGTGAGGCCAACTGTTTGTAGACAGCGGTATTAGTGTATCTTGATGCCACCATGAACCTAGAGGTTTGACCGGAGGAACGCCCCTGTCACACCCCCAGCTCCTGATAGGGTCAAGCTTTGAAGGTCCTAGCAGCCCTTTGTACATTGCTTGTTGCCATCCCTGGTGGCTTGCAGTGATGGTAACTTGTCCATGTTGCCTTACATTATGAGCTGTAAGAATAAAAGGAACCCTCACCCTAAACCACCAGGGATGGCAAAAGCAATGTACAGGCTGCACCTGGGACTGTGACCGCTGCTGGGGCGCGATGCTTCTCTGCGATGCCTGCCTGCCGCACGGAGGATGAGCTATGATTGATGGATGCTGGCTGTGTCTTCCGTTCTGGTGACCTGCTGCCACCATGGCGGAAAGTCTGTGCTGCCTTACGGCGTGTCCCCCGCGCATGGCTAATGCCCATGTGCCGCCACGCCCGCTGACTATCATGTTGCTGTTCCATGGCGCCCTGCCATCCCTGCTGTCGCCCTGCACTGTGGGTTCAGCCCGCTATCACATTGGCTTCCCCCAGCGCGCTGTGCTCCCAGCTGCGGCCAATATCTAACACTTACCCCAGGGGAGGGCCACTTGTGGACTGCAGGAGAAGGCGCTTCACCACTCTTTCTCCTCACTGCCTTCTCACCTGGGGCTGCAGCAGCAGCGCTTTACTGGCCTTCCAGGACCTACAGCCTTGCCAGCTGTGCAGCCAATCAGGGATAAGGGGGCGTCACCGCCCTGTCAATCTTGACTCCACTAGGACTTCCTGGTGGCGTCAAGATACACTAATACTGACAGCTCCATATTCTTCTACTGACTCCCAGCAAACATCTGGCCATTCAGTTTAACTAAACACAAACTACAAAAAAATGGCATGTAAAAGTGATCTAAAAACTTTGAATCCAGCATTACAAAACCCTTCTACAAAAAAACGAATGGTCTAACATGGTGTGTATTTTGCACAGCTTTTCAGCACAGAAAATGTACATTCTTTATAGATCTGCCACAATATGTGACAATTTAGACCAAATTCATTCAGACAACATACAAAAATGTGCTCACTTTGTTATCCAGTACTGTCAGTTTTTAAGATGAATTTTGTATCAATTTTACTATTAGGATATTTATGATCTATGAGAGCCGCAAAATAATATTTAAATCTACAGAATTAATTAAAAAGGTACTATGGGCCATTTCTTATTCTCCATCATTGCTTACCTGAGACAAGCACACAGATGCAGCATACAGAATGTTTGGGGAAGGTATACATTAATTGCAGACATGTCAGAGAAGACAGTTGTACATTACACTGGAGAATTACTGGCTATATCTGAATGAGCACAATGTCTACTCACCAAATGTCTGACTTTGAGTCATATCCCTGGTGCTTTAAGGCTTCAGGACTCATATAGTATGGTGTCCCAGTAAATGTTGTTGCCAGGTCACATGAGCCCATTAAAAGACGTGAAACCCCAAAATCCCCTAGAAGCAGTTGGAAGAAATATATAAAATAATCAACACATGTGTTACGGTAATCTGTCTCACATTAGATTATTGCATAATCTCAGCAACCTTCTTTTAGAGCTGAAACAATAAATCGATGTATGTATTTATTGTTGAAATGTATGTGTATTACTGTGGGTCAGGAACGCTATCTTTTCTCCTTAGGGAGAGCACCTAGATGGTGAGTGAGGAGACTTAAAAGGCCATTTACGCTCCTCTGGGTAATATGCAAATATGGGAGATGAAACAATACCTCCACAGTGCCACCTACTGGAAGGCAGCAATACCTAAAGTCAATGTTAGACTCTTTATACAAGCCTTGCAACAATGACCAGGAATTGATCACTTTCTGGTTATTGTTGCAAGGCTTGTATTGCCTGGTTATCTTCTGTATATTATTACATATGTACAGCTGGTATAAGTCATATATCCCCTGTATATAGTGATATGGATCATGCTGGTATAATCTTTTCCAAGGGGCTAGACCATGTATGTAAATTCATTATGCAACTATATGCAGCACCGTTTAGGTATGGGAATGGGTACAGGTACAGAGAGGGAAGGGCCCGTGCAGAATTTTGCACCTGGGCCCCTGAGCCTTTAGCTGCACCCCAGGATATGAGCCTAGGCAGCCAAAATACTACTGTATAATGACTAGCTGTATGTTCATGGATATTCTGGCTAAGTTTATATCCCTAGACATATTGCAAGGCCTGTTAAGAGATGGATATTGACTCAGAGGGTAGCTACCAATCCAAAAAGTGGCGCTACGGAGGATAATTCCATCACTTACTTGTGTACGTTAACAACAAAACTCTACAAAGCAATTGAAAGGGTTAAAAAAAACTGACACAGAAAGTTAGCTTCATAGGTAAGGGCCCTTTTACACGGAACAATTCGTTCAGATTATCACTGGATCTTACGAATCTGAATGAATGGTTCAGTAGAAATGCTGACAGCAATTCCATCACTCACTTGCATGGCTTTTTCCCAGGGAGCATTGCATTGCTTATATAAGACTTCCTACACCCTTGTGGTGTTCTCTTCTATGGAGCTCTCCACAAGCCTAAAAATTACTCCCGCTTCACCATCTGGACTTTTGTTCAAGTATGAGAATAGTAGTATGTGAATGGCTTAATATAAAATAACATGCCACAAAATGTTATCACATGAACCCCTTAATGACCAAGTCTGTTTGCGCCTTAATGACCAGGCCACATTTTGGAAATCTGACATGTGTCATTTTAACACAGAATAACTCCGTAAAGGTTTTGCATATCCCAGGGATTCTGACATGTTTTTTCGCCACATGTTGTACTTCATTTAGGTGGTAAAAATAGACCGATACAATTTGTGTTTATTTATTAAAAGTGCCAAAATTGGAAAAATTTTGAAAAAAAATTGTCTTTCATATTTTCAACTGCAATATCTCAAATATGTGCAAACACTGTACACATTTTTGATAAGATATATATTTCCATCTGTTTACTTTATTCTGGACACACATTGGAAAAACTTCAGTTTTTTTAGCCATTTAAGAGATGGACGAATTTAACATTAATTATTAACATTTTGAGGAACATTTTCTTTTCCTCCACTAAGCCAAGATTACAAAGGCTCATATGTGTCACAATGATAGATACCCCCACAAATGACCCTATTTTAAAAACCACACCCCTTAATGTATCCACTGAATCCACTGAGGGGTGGGGGGGGGGGTCAGGAGTATTTTGACCCCACAGTTTTTTTCCAGGAATTAATGCAATTTAGAGGAGAAAAAATAAAATCATATTTTTGCAAATATGCCATTTAAAAAACAGGATTTTTTTTCTATAGTGCACATGAAAATGAATATTTGCACCCAAAATGGCTACCCCTGTTTGTTCTGTGTTCATAAACATACCTGTTGTGGCCTAAACTTGTGTCCATATGAACGAGGGCCAAACCGTAAGGAGCAGCCGGTGGCTTTCAGAACAGACATTTTGCTTGAAGGTTATTTAGGCCCCATTGACCACTTGTAGAGCCCTTGAGTGGCCAAAACAACAGAGAACCCCCACAAAACTAGACCCCTTATTGAATGCACAACGGGGCCCAAACCGCAAGGAGAAGCCAGTGGCTTTTAGAACAGACATTTTGCTTGAAGGTGACTTAGGCCCCTTTGTAGAGCCCTTGAGCAGCCAAAACAATGGAGAATCCCCACAAATGACCACATTTTCAAAACTAGACCCTTTACCCTGCATTCATGTAGGGGTGCACTGCGTATTCTTACCCCACATTTTTTGAATAAATCAGAAGGAAAAGATTACGATTTTAATTTTTTTGGCAATAGTCATTTTAAAAACTATTTTTTTTTGTACCGCACACATCTGAATGAAGACTTTCACCCCAAAATGGTTCCCCCTGTTTGTCCCTTGTTTAGAAACATACCCATTGTGGCCCTAATATTATGTCCATATGCACAATGAAAGGCACATCAAACTTCAACTGTGTCTTAACTTTTACGTAAATCGCCATTATCCATTGGACAATGGTGATCATGTGACCGGGGATCGCTCACTGCGGCCCCTGGTCACTGCTCCAGGCTCTCAGCTACCTTTAGTAGACTTTAAATTTTTCGGGCCCTCCCCAGCTTCTGCGCTTGCGTCTGCCATTTTGCTGATGGGCACATGCACCAAAGTTAGGGAAATGTCCACGGATAAAGATCCCGCGGGGGACATCGCTGGAGGCCTTAGCTATGTTTGGTACCCTGACAATCTGCAGCTTTTGTACATGCGTCCGCCATGTTGGCGGCGGACACGTGCGCAGAAGCCATGGTGAGGTCCACAGATAAATCCGGGGGCCTTAGGTACGTAATTTCATCTGAAGCTTAAACTTTTTTTTCACTTTACATGATCGCTGTTATGCATTGGATAGCAGCAATTATGTGACTGGGAACCGCATACAGCAGTCCCAAGTGACATCTCTCTGCTCTCGGCCCCACATTTTTACATTTCCCAGGCCACACACCCTTCTGTGCACATGCCCGACGTATGACATCTGGCGCGCATACGCAGAAGGCGCCGTCGGGGGGCCCGGAAGGCCAGGACACTGCGGGACATCGCGGAGGAGGCGGGTGAGTACTTTTCAGCTGCTCTGGTGGGTCCGATCCATCAGGTCAGCTGAATCTTTACCTTTTTATTGACTTATATGATTTACTGAATGCCGGCAATCATGTGACCAGGGGGTGGGGGTCCTGTGACCCGGGATGACAGCTCCAGGTTGCCGGCTACCTCCGGGAGCCAGCAGCATGGAGTTGTCATGTCCTCAGCTTGCAGGGTCTTAATTCCCACAGGAAGCATGTTTCTACATCCTCAGGGATTAAGGCCCAGCAAGCTAGGACGTAAAAAGGCAATGGGCTGGTCACTAATTGGTTAAGGTTAAACTTTCCTTAGTTTGTACAGACACATGTAGTGTCCTGGATTTGGGACACTACAGCACTTACATGGTCACTTCTTAGGTGGATTTCTTTAGGTTTTTAAGTGTTAAAAGTTATGTTTTGTACACATATTCTACTTTTCCATTCACCACTGTGTCCTATTCACTTTTAGCTTCTACCCCTTCCTCTCTTTGGGTATTCTGTTACCTAGCAACAGCCTGGAGAAAGTGACTAGACAGGAAAAGTAAGAAAACCTGTAATTGGGGGATAAGCCCTCCGCACGGGTTGGTTCAGAATAGTAAGATAAAAGGAATGACGGGGAGGAGCCTGGAGAGGAATCAGTAGGGAGTAGCTTACGAGAAAGTAACATCAAGAGAAGCTAGTGTGGTGGGAAGGAGAAAGTGAGAGTACAAAAGCCTGAATGTATTAAGAAAGTAGAAAGCAAGCAGGAGAGATACTGACAGTAGACAGAAGGAGAAAGAAAAAAGTAATCGTCAGTGAGGAAAGAGGGAAGAGGGAGAGAGAGAGAGACCTATATACAGACACTCAACCAGAGAGCAAAGCAGAAGGAAAAAGCAGTGGTATGTAACAGATGTTCCTAACCTTATCTTAATCTGTCATGAAACTAAGAATACCTAAAAATTGTTAACGTCTACCTCCAAGAAGAAATAATGCTAATTGTCTGAAGTTTATCTATGCAAGACTCTCAGAAAATAAACCGTTTTATTGTTCATCCTGTCTCCTGGAGTCCCTTCCCACCACCGAACCATCTGCACTGAGGTACCACACTACACTTCAGGGAAAAGGACAATTTTCATTTATGTTAATTTTTCCGCTTTTTATTATTATTTTGTCTGGAACAGGTCTCAGCCTGTATACGGACTGGCACCACGAATTTGACAACCTTACCACCGTACACTGCCCAACTTCACGGGTAGCACCAAACGCCAAGCTAGGACGCCATTCACACTGGAGCATTTTTTTCCAATGCATGAGAGGGGGTATAGCAGACCCACTGCTGCTGCCCTTCCTGACACCTGGGCCCCTCCACAGTACCATCGGCCTGTCGGGGGCACCACACACATAGCAGAATGCTGCATCTACAAATTCCATAACTTCACTTGAAGAACTGAATTGTAATATCATATATATAGTACAATGAAAACGCTTGTGGGGTTCAATTATATTAACCGAATGTACTGAAACCATACAATCCCTTTAAACTATAAATGCAGTGACAATACAATATGAAGGAGATACAATAGACATGTTTGAAGCCTTACTGTCTACATTTTTCAATGAAATTACAGGACAGCACTTTTGTATCCAGATGAAAAGTCTGATAGGGACAGAAACTGAAATGGAGACCATAGATATCTCTGTCTAACGTATAAAACATTATGGGCTAGATTTATGAAACAATCTAAAAGAAAAACTGTCTTTATTGCCTGCAGCGATCAATCATTGCTGAGCTTACATTTTGTAAGAGCGCTATGTGAAAAATGCTGTGCTGTGATTGGTTGGCAACAAAGAAAGTTTTCCTTTTAGACAGTTGTATAAATTTGCCCCATGGTTCTTTCCAGACTTCCATCCCTATGCATAGAAGACAGAAGCCCGAGACAGAGCAGATGCTGGAGAGAACATCGCCATGTGAAAGTAATCCTAATCATACATAGACTAACATATGACGCTGTAGAAACCTAGGATTCCTATCAGTAAAGTATGGATGATTTGAAATAGTGGATGGATTTGATGTTATTCTAAATTATCATGGATGACTTCATAAAAGTTATAGGTATTACAGCTTTTTTTTTCAGAAAGGGAAAAAGTCACTGTTCTTAAAAAAAGTTTAAGCTGGGATTCACAAATGTCATTTTGATGCAGTTTTTGGTGCAATTCTCGGTATACTTTTTGTGCCAAAATTTGAATTAGATACAAAAGAAGGAAAAAAAATACAGAAAAAATATCAAAACTTCCCTTCTCGTCTCCAAAAAAATCTAAAACCTCACAAAAACTGCATTAAAACAAAATCTGTGAATTAAGCCGAAGGCTACATTTTTAGGCCTTCTGCACACAGGTGTATTTGCATTGTGAAGTCCGCGGCGGGCGTCCACCTCTGGGCTCCGCAGCAAATACAGCCCATAGTATTCAATGGCAAAATGCCATTTCGTCTCCACAAGCAGAAATCAATTGCGATTTTCTTCTCGGGGAGAATAAATCACAGCATGCTGCGATTTTGTAGGGGGATACACACGACCAGCTTCCATTGAAGTCAATAGTAGCCGCTCGTCCCGTGGCACTTCTGCAGTGAGCAATGCAGAAGTATTGCAGGATATGCATCACCCCCCAGCTCTGGCGGCTACTGCACATGCGCGACAGAGTGTCAGCTAGCACATATGCAGTGTGTGCAGAAGCCACCGGACAGGTAAGCTGGGGTCACCGGCCGGGCAGCAGGTTGAACTCCGCTATGGGTATCCTGCATGTGGGGTCTGACCCGCCCATGTGCAGAAGGCCTTACATGGGCGAGAAATTTGTGCTAGATTTGTGTATTCCGAGACGCACAAATATAAACTCCATTCTTTTAAATGGGGTCATACACATAAGCGGTTTTTTTCCTGCATGGCACCGCAATGCAGGAAACAAATCACACCCTGTTCTCTCTTTCTGCGTGCTCTCGCATCACAGCGTCCAATGCTTTCAATGGGGCCGGTGGCAGCATAGCACCATGTGCTAGGTAGGCGCAATGCGAGGTCTCCCATTGAAAACAGTGGGGGAAACCCTGCAATCCTCCACCACAGCTGTCAGCCACGGCGGAGGTTCCCTGCGTCCTCGAAATGATGTGAGGCTGTTTTGACATAAATCCGCCTCGCATTCATGGGGAATTCAAATGGCGGGCAGTGCGATATGGGACCATGATTCATGGTCACATTTCACACTCACCCATGTGAAGTTAGTCTTAGAACCCGGCCCAAAATTGCACTTGACCCACGGATGTGAGGCGATTTCCACCAAAAACAGCTTACATCACTTCTGTGAAACTGCGATCCTCCGGTGCTTATTTTACGCACAGAGGACTAAGTGTTTCCCATTGATTTCAATGGGAACCATCACATCGCACTCGCATGCACATTACACCGCAGGCGATGTGTTTGACTGTCCCAACAGGCGATGCGTTCCAGGGGAGCACAAAAAAAATAGGACATTCAGCGATTTTTAAATCTGGCATAATCGCTATGATGGATTATGTATATGACTCCATTCAAAAAAGAATGGCGTTTGTATTTGCGCAAGTTTTGTGCGTCTCTCAATGCGCGAGATTCGCGCTTATGTGAATGTAGGGCTTAATCACACGAACCAGATTATCGCGGGAGCTTTGTGCGATGCGCACAAAACCCGCACAAATATGGAATCCATTCTTTCGAATGGATTTATCCACACGAGCACCAGGTTCTATATCTGGGTGCGCAGCGCCCATTGTTTTCAGTAGGACCTTCAGAGAAATCACATGAGAATTTTAAGCAAAAATGCATCACCACGCAGCAAAATAAATCGCACATTCACATGCGCAATATCGGGCTGAAGTTCCTGGGCCTTATATCGTGCTCACCGTGTTCGTGTAGCCTAAAGAGGTTTACCAGGATGTTAAATGTAACAGCCTCTCAATGATTGGTGGGGGTTCCACTGCCGATTAGAATGTATCACTATTTGGGTATTCTGGAAAATCCCTTTAATGTCTTTTTATATTTGTGTCTTAGTGCTCGCAGTATAGCAACTACATCGAATAACAACTCTTTGTTTTAATTACAATATTTTGCAAAGTGCTACATTAATTTATCTCCCGAAGGATTCCTCCATCTGCCAACTGATTGTAGAGGAAGGAAACAATCAAAAAGACTTCCAACAGTTTTATGTTACAGTTTCGAAATAATTATCTCAAGTTATAGAAATGTCAAGCAGCAAATACTCCCTTTTCGTTAGACCAGTCCTCCGACAATTAGCTGATTAAGGGGTGGCAATCTACTGCCATCTGTGAGAGAGAACTGGCAGCTAGGGTTCAATTTCCCTGCAGCACCTCCACAGGAGAAATGAAGCATTACACAGTTTATACATTTAACTTTGCTTAACAGACGCCTGAGTTGTAACAATGCAAGAAAATACAATCTTATCCAAAATGAATAAAAGAGAAGTAACTCGATGTATTTGGGAAGTGACTGTATTTGTAATACAGAACCCATAGCAAGTTGTGTGCCCATTCTGTACCAGTTTTTACCCAGAGCCTTTTCTCACAGATTCCATATGAACTTGTGAAAAAATTGAAAGGACTTATTCAAAATATGAACATGGCAAATTGCACCCGTCTTTCACGCTTTGTGCCACATTTACTATGCGTTAGACACTCTTGGACGTTTTCCAACTTGTCCAGAAAAGGAGCATGGCTTAAAGGGAGATAAAAATTGTGCCAAATTGTGGTAAATTACATCAAAATTTTGGCACAGTTTTTTGTGCAGACTAAGCCAACTAATTAGTATTAAGTTAGTGCAGCGCCCGAGTGGAGGCTGGCCGTTGCAGGCGAGACCATGGGTGGTTCATCAAGGTGGTTGTCATGGGTAAGTCTGTGATCTCTCCCTAACAATGGCAGAACGTGGGCAGCTCGGTCACGTGCAGTGCAAAAAGAACAGGCAGATGTAAACAATAGTGAACAGTTCTATTGATGTTCTAACGTGACGCCAGCACCTCTTTCCAAGTAAACGGCTGCTCGTTATTACATAACAGAGTCCATAGACAAAGATAGTTTTCAAAACCAGAGATACACGGTTTTCTTTACTCGCGGAATCCAACTTTGATTTTCCAAGTACACAGCAAATGGACAGTTTCAGACACATTTCTGGCAGGCTTCCTTCTGTTTCACTTCTGTTACACAGACACAGAGACCGACACAGAGACCGACAGACAGACACACTCCTGCTGACACATTCTTCTCTGACTACATCTCTGCACACTCCTCTCTGTCTCTAGACTCCGCCTCCCAACTAGACCTAAACTCCCAGGAGACCACACACAACAAACAAGTTAGGTGACACAGCTTGTTAGCACTTACACAGATACACATAAGACAGTTCATACAAAACGGACCTACCTCCTACTCTATAGACACCCCAACTCTGGGCCACTACATTACAATAGACAGTCTTACAACTTACCATCCAGCTGTGATGCATCTGGCACATTTTAAGACTGTCCGCCTAAGGGCTCATTCAGACGACCATATATTGGCCGGGTTTTCACGCTGGCCGATATACAGCGTCCCTCTCTGCAGGGGGAGGAGGCTGGAAGAGCCAGGAGCAGTGCTAAGCTCCCGCCCCCTCTGCCTACTCTCCACCCCCTCTGCCCTATTTGCAATGAGAGGAGGCGGGATGGGGGCGGGTCTAAGTTCCAGGAATTAGTTCCGCCCCCGTCCCACCTCTCCTCACTGCTCCCGGCTCTTCCAGCCTCCTCCCCCTGCAGAGAGGGACGCCATGTAGCGGCCGGCGTGAATCCCCAGCCGATATACGGTTGTCTGAATGCACCCTTAGTTTGTCCTGTCTAACAGTATTAATAACTCTGCCACAATGTGTCTATAAATCAGTATGGCAGTATTATGGAAGCTAACAGTTCAGCTGTCGCCGCACCCTTTTTTCATGTACACCTTTGTATAAGGTTGATCGGCAGTGGTGCAGTGTGGCAACACTAGTAATTCAGTATAAATGTAAAAGTAACGCTATGAATAGGAGTAAGGCTGGGGTCACACAGGGCGGATTTGCTGCGGATTGCCGTTGCATATCCGCACTGCGGCAAAACTGCTGCGTTTGCAGTGCAATGCAGCACAAATGAGATTTGGCAAAAAGCTGTTCTCACAGGGCGGATTTTTTCCGCACAGCCGCAGTGCGGAAATGCAACTGGTGCGCGGTTTTTAAAGACGCAGCATGTCCATTCTTCTGTCTTTTCCGCAGCCCTTTTTTGTTCATAGACCTCTAAGGACGCAACAAAATCCGCGGCAAAAAGTAAAAAAGCGCTGCGGGAAAAAAAAGCTTGCGGATTTTTCTGCAAGAAAATCCGCAAGCCAAAATTAACCTTTGAAGCGGTTCTTCTGCAGCAAAACTGCAGCAAATCCGAGGTGTGTGAACCCAGCCTAAACTGTTCTAATAACCTGCTGCTGCCACCCCGTACACCTGGACAGCATCAGTACTACCTCCATGGTAACAGAATATCATAGTGAAGGAGGGGTTAAATACACTAATTCATCATTCTTCCATAGCTCCGCCCTGCATGCACTGATCACATGACATCGCTGACATCATTATAGGGCTTTCAGTCACTATCTCTCTTGCTCACTGTTGGGCTTCGCCCCTATTGATCACATGATAACATCACAGGTCCTTCGGCTGTTGCAGGATAGCAGGTCTTGGTCCCTGCTATTGTCTCTGTTATCAGCCAGAGGAGAGGTGTATATACACATATACAACACCAAGGTGATCCTGCACATGCTCAGACTGGACGCCGCCATGACAGCATTGAGCGCTGAAGCGGTTAATGCCCTGGGGCTGCCCCATATGATGTCTTAAAACCATCCCCCGCACCTGCAGCCGGGCTCTATTGGTCTTTGCCAGGTAACACCTGCTGATCATTGTGGTGTCTCTATTGGCTAAGATGGTACTTGTGATGTGTATTTGTCTGTGTATCTGGGCTTTGGTGACTGGACAAAGGCTGCGGCGACAGCCGAAACACTGGCATCAAGCCCTGGCGTGGCTTCAATAAAGATGGCATTGTTCTAACTCCATACATCAATGTATTGGGGTCCCCTGTTTTGCGGCTCCAACATATTATCTCTTGCTGGACTTTATAGGAGTCACGGATCCAGACTCCTTTCGTGAGCTCGCAACACCCCAAGAGGAGCCTCCCTTATGTGATGAGGTACGACAAGTGCTGCTGTGTTTGCGCTATTTGGTTCTACAGCATTTTGGAAGTTAAAATCCGAGGAAATAATTAGGGATCAGGCGATATGTTCTTCACCAAATACAGTATATAAAACACATTACAGAACAGTCACAGAAAATGGCCGTTACTTACTGACTGAGGAGTGCATATAGATGCATCCTCCTCTCACCATGCAGGTAGCTGACTACCAAATGGAGGAGCCAATAACACCTGTGAGGGCACCGATGAGACACCCACTGACACTGCCTCCTGATAATGAGGGGGGTGGCTGCTTGGTATATACTCCCACACATCGTGGATACAGGGTGCCAGACCATTCTGATAGATGTAGTTCACCATGCAGACCAGCAACCTATTAATGACGCCATGATAATTCGGCGGGTTGCCCTGCATATCCATCAGTGAACCACATTGGTACTGCCACCCTGGGCTCCCCCTGGAGTCTTAATGCCACACTGCATGTGAATGATAGATAATAAATGCAGGGCATTGGTTGGATGTTGGCCAAGATACATGAGCCCACTAACCACTTCACGGTTCCTTGCCTTGTAGTGGGTCCCTGCACTAATATAAATGCATCACAAAAGGGGAAATCAAGAATTAAAAACAATCACAGAAAATGGCCGTTACTTACTGAGTGAGGAGTGCATATAGATGCATCCTCCTCTCACCATGCAGGTAGATGACTACCAGACCATTCTGATATGTATCCACTATATATACACTTGTATATGCCAAGCACCCACCCCCCTCATTATCAGGAGGCAGTGTCAGTGGTTGTCTCATCGGTGCCCTCACAGGTGTTATTGGCGCCTCCATTTGGTAGTCAGCTACCTGCATGGTGAGAGGAGGATGCATCTATATGCACTCCTCTGGCCTCATGTCCACGGGCAAAATATGATTTAAAATCCGCAGCAGATGACCTGCATGCGGATCTGCATCCCATAGGGATGCATTGACCCCCTGCGGGTAGATAAATACCCGCGGATGGTCAATAAAATCTGGACCATGCTCCATTTTCGTGTGGGTCGCCCGCGGGGACTGCTCCCGCAGGCTTCTATGGAAGCCGTCCGGATCCACGGGAGACTAAAATCAGAATATACTCACCTGCTCCAGATCTTCCCTTCTTTGCGGCTTCATCTTCTCTCCGTTGCGGCAGGATCTTTTTTTCTTCGGCCCGGCGCATCCGCGCGGCATGCAACCGACGTGTCCTGCGCATCCGCCGGGCTGAAGAAAGAAGATCCGGCCGCGACGGAGAGAAGATGAAGCCGCGAAGAAGGGAAGATCCGGAGCAGGCGAGAGGTGAGTAATTGCTATTTTCATCCCTCATGTCCGCGGGGCAGGAGGGACCCGCTACGGATTCTCCATCCGTAGTGGGCCTGATTTTCCCTGTGGACATGAGGCCTCACTCAGTAAGTAACGGCCATTTTTCTGTGATTGTTTTTAATTCTTGATTTCCCCTTCTGTGATGCATTTATATTGGTGTAGGGACCCACTACAACGCAAGGAACCGTGAAGTGGTTAGTGGGCTCATGTATCTTGGCCAACATCCAACCAATGCCTTGCATTTATTATCTATCATTCACATACAGTGTGGCATTAAGACTCCAGGGGGAGCCCAGGGTGGCAGTACCAATGTGGTTCACTGATGGAAATGCAGGGCAACCCGCCGAATTATCATGGCGTCATTAATAGGTTGCTGGTCTGCATGGTGAACTACATCTATCAGAATGGTCTGGCACCCTGTATCCACGATGTGTGGGAGTATATACCAAGCAGCCACCCCCCTCATTATCAGGAGGCAGTGTCAGTGGGTGTCTCATCGGTGCCCTCACAGGTGTTATTGGCTCCTCCATTTGGTAGTCAGCTACCTGCATGGTGAGAGGAGGATGCATCTATATGCACTCCTCAGTCAGTAAGTAACGGCCATTTTTCTGTGATTGTCTTTAATTCTTGATTTCCCCTTCTGTGATGCATTTACATTACAGAACAGGTAACTCATTCTGACTTCTACCAGGCTTATAGTTTTATCCTCACATGTGACCTACAGTATAACCGTATGGATTCTATCTCATCTGACCTCATGATATTTAATTACAGAGATGGAGTTCTTGTGAGAACATGGAATTTATACTTAGTAAAAAAAAAAATCAACCACCTAGAAAAAGTTGTCATTTTGCTGCAAAACTCATCCTGCAGTTCCATCTCAGGCAGATCTGTAAATGATAAGAGTTATGGTGGTTCCTTCCAACTCTACCATTCTATGAGTCTATGAAGCACGAGCAGCTTCAATTGTTTTGTTGTCCGCCATCTAGTGACAAGTGGCACCATTGTTACAGACCCCTGTATCTGTTAGAACCACTTCCAGGCTCTTAGCTGAAGGGCATTTTGTCTGACAGCACCGATTACGTGTACTGCCCTTGACTCTCATCATCCTCTCAGTTTGCAGTAGTGTCATGAATGACAAAACTGGATGCTACGGAGAGATACAGGGTTGTCCTCAGCGACAAATCCAGGTTTAGTTTGGGCATAGAAGATGCCCATGGTATTATTGTACCTTGTCACCACTGGAAGCTAGGGGTTTGACACAGCTTCCATGGAGGAACACCCCTGTCACACCCCCAGCTCCCGATTGGTGGAATGGTGGAAGGTCCTAGGATGCATTATTCCCAGGTGTGACTCTCCTCCCCAGCCTCCGTGTAAGTTGGCTGTGCATGCCGGCTGTCACTCACTGTCCCCTGCTGCTGTGTGCTCCCTGCTGTGCTCCTCCTCAAGTCTGCGGACTGCCGGGTCTGTCTAGTGGCTTCTTTGCCACTGCATCAGGCGCCCTACTGCTGCTCACCACCACTCACATGTGGCAGCTGACAGCTGTTTTCGGTGGCTTCTCTCTCACAGCATCAAGAGCAGGACAGCCAACAGCAGCCCAGGAGGTGGAAGACTACAGCCGGCATGAACAGTCACAGCGTGCCGGGTTAAGGGCACCGTAGCTGCGATACTACAGCCCCTGGGGACACTGACTGCGGGGCCGCTAAGGGGACATGGTAAGGGGAGATGGGTGGCCACACTGACAGCACCGCTGCTGGAAGGGCGCAGGTGGCAACAGTAGATAGGTAGGTGGCAGTGGGACACTCACAAATGCAGACCATATTGCTCACTGCCAGGACCTGTGAGGCCGAGGAAAACGGAGGCAGGCGTGCAGCCAGTCACGAAGAGGGGGTTTCACCGGCCTGTCATCCAGAGACAATCTTGTCTCAACCCCTACTTCCTGGTGGTGACAACATACAATAATACCAACGCCCATGTTCGTGTCTGAAGGTATAGGGGTCAGAACCTTAATCCTACCTTTGCTGTGATGTGGCACACTGACCCCCACTGCTGGTGTGATGGTGTGAGGGACCATTGCATACAACAGTCAGTCACCCCCTAGTACCACTACTCCTGCAGCGCAGATGCAGATTTTTTTCAGTTAGTGCGGATTTTGTTGCATTTTTAACTGCGGAATGTGTTCTGCGGAATGTCTTGTGGAATTTCTAGCATTTTTTTATTAATTGCAGAATTACATCTCCTGTATGTTAGAAATCAGCAACAATTCTGCAAGACATCCTTCATTCTGCAGCAGAAAGCTTTTCCTGTGTGAACTTTAATCTTGCGGTTTTGAAGGAAAGACGTGCGGATTACAACAGGAGCAAAATTCAAGACCCATAGGGGTAAGATTGTTTATCACAAAGTTATCCTATGTGCAGAAATGTCAGTGCGGACTAATTCCGGGTATTGCACAGAAATGTCAGTGCGGACTAATTCCGGGTATTGCACAGAAATGTCAGTGCGGACTAATTCCGGGTATTACGCAGAGTCTGTAACTAGTGACCTCTCACCCTAGAGCAGTCTTCACCAAGGTAAAAGGTGAGAGGTCACAGACTCAGCAGTACCTGCTACCACCACTGGACTGGAGCTGCAGGCGGGGTGAGTGTAAAACCTCTAGGGATGCTGTCTGGCTAGAAGCCAATAAAGGGGTTGCTATTGGTTTCTGGCCATGTAGCACCCTTGGAACTACTATGGGGGTCACTTTTACTACCGTGGCCACTATAAGAGGACACTGTTACTACTGAATGCACTAAGGGGGGTCACTGTTATTTCTGGGGTCACTGTAACTACTAGGGCTATTATAGGGGTCACAATGAGGGCTCATTTCAATCATGCAAATACACTGCGTATTTGCACAACCAACAATCCCTTACGCTTTTTACTCTGGCGTGTTTTTATTTGCGCAAGGCAGGTTCATTGAAATACTGCGCAAATACATAGGTTTCATACATATTCATTGAGTATTTGCCGCCGCACATTCAGTTCAATGGCCTATTGCAATGCATATTAGACACCACATAAGTTATACTGCGTATTTTCTCACGTGATTGCACATTGCGTGCAAAAATACGCTCATGTATTATGCTCAGTACTACTGACTGTGTATTACGCGCGCACAAAAAAATTATCCTGGAGGAGAAGAGGGCTGAGCATTCTAATACCACCCCCCTGCTGATTGGACAACAGACTATGTAATGCAGCATCGGAAGTCAGGGAAAGGAAGTGCAGAACAGTGAACTACTGGTAGAATGCTGGGCTAGCTGCACACCCCCTGCAAGATAGTGGATTGCAAACACTTGAGCAACGGAAAAATGGGTAAGAACACCTGAAAATCTGAATTTATAGACATGAAACGGGGTGCAAACAGGAGCAAATGAGAGGTAAGGAGAACCTGGTGTATCTTAGAAAACATATTGAAAACCCAGGTATGCTTTAATAATAAAATATAGAAAATATGTAATATTTATAATGCCAGGAACAACACAAGATACACATTATTAATAGAACAGGATAAATCACCTCGATCACTTCCAACTTACCAATTTTAAGAAGATTGCTTTTCAAAAAGATATTCTTTGCTTTTAAATCCCTGTGAAGTATTCTCCTAAATTTCAAATAAAGGGAGGTCAAATGAAATTCTAAGCACAGATCTGTTGTACTAAATGCTTTGTTCTATGACTAAAGTACACATGAACTTGAGCCAGGAAATCTGTCAGGCTAATAATCAGGCAAGGGGATCATCATAATAAAACACAAGGAAACATGATGAATAGGAAACAAATCTATATAATTAAGCAGACAGCTGAAAACAAGGACAAGGAAAAAAACACAAGCAGCAGTGATCTCTGCGACCGGGGAAAACCATCAACAAATAATCCAAGGAGTTCATGCAGCATGATAGCGCTGAACACAATGTAATCCATATATGCAAAGTAATAGAGTAATGTCTGATGTAAATTTATACAAAATCTTTGGAGCATTTAAGTGCAAGGGTAAAGCTAATCCAAAACACATACAATTAATCCAAAATCAATACTAAGATTGCATTAATTAAAATATGAAGTGTAGCTCTTGCGTTGCTTGCAAAGTTGCTTTGTTTTCAATTTTTCCACTGTAGTCAGGGCCAAAATAATGTACATGAATGCTCCTGATCATTAAGGGGTTGTCCAGTTGTAAACTACTCTTTGTCTATACTTAAGATAGGCCATCAATAGTGAATTGATGGGGGTCTGCCACCCATGCACTAAATTGATTTCTATAGGAAGCAGACAATTCCATTCTCACTTGGAATTGCAAGCCAAGTCCTCATTCATATCAGTGGGAACTTTGCTTGTAGTACCAAGCCTGGCCACTGTAGTGAGAACAGAGCTCTGATCTTCCTGCAGAAACCAACTCCATGCACAAGTGCACTGACCCAGAGAACAGCTGATTGGCGAGGGTACTTAGATGGTAGACCCCGGCTGATCTAATATTGATGACCTATCTTGTGGCTAGGGCATCAAAAGTTTACAACTGGACAACCCCTTTAACATTGTCTGTACATAGTCAAACGAATACCATATTGTGCTCAATAAAAGGTGCCATACAATGCATAAGCATGTTGTACAGCCCAAATGTCTATCTTCATCAATGTCAACATCCTAAGTGAGTTAAATGAAGGCATCTAGAATGTGTTGTCCTCCCCAATTCAGACATGGTTATTGTTTGTAGCTGTTGCCCCAATGCAGACAAATGAATTGAATGTAGATCGAGTTGTCTATTGCAGAAGTTCTGGGTCTGGTTATAAAATGACCATGTGAGTTGTAGAACTGATAAGTCAAGTCCTCCTGGACTTCCAGAAACATTATTCAGTGAAAGCTGGAATCCCAGTTCTTGGTTTGTCTCTATAGTCGAAGGAACATTTATAATGAAGAAGAATAAATAGTTTGTAGATATTATGTGGCGGTAGGCTGTAACAGATGCTTGAAAGTCTATAGAGCTCAGGAGGAAGAATGAGGGGCAAGAGGCTTCATGTAGGAAGACCAGGAGCAGACTGGTCCACCAACGTGCCAGCGGATCCTACAGAGGACCCGTGCTGTGACACAATAATGAACCCCAAAAGGTCCAGCAGAAGGTCAAAAGTACAAGGTACCGTACTGTATTTTTATAATCAGAAAAAGGTCACTCCAGTGATATTTTTTTTAAATTCATTATGTAAGTAGGAACCCAGTATATATAGATTGGCTAGTATCACCTTGGTTAGTCAGCCCTTCTCTTCCGTTGGGTCATATGATCTCGTTATAACCATCTGTGACTAACTTGGCTTTCTGCTCTCTAAAGAAGTCACTATTTCCGTCACCAGAACGTCCTGTATGATGAAACTGCATGGACTGTACCACACAAGCTCTTGACAAGGGGACGAAAACTATCACAGTTACTGCTAATGTTTAGAGACTCTTGTCACACAGTTATAATGAAGGAGATGATAGTTCATACTCCCTTAGGCTGCATTCAGACAAACGTATATCGGCTCGGTTTTCATGCCGAGCCGATATACGTTGTCCTCGTGTGCAGGAAGGGGGGGGATGGAAGAGCCAGGAGCAGGAACTGAGCTCCCGCCCCCTCTCTGCCTCCTCTTCGCCCCTCTGCACTATTTGCAACGAGGAGAGGCGGGCCGGGGGCGGGGCTAAGTTCTGAGAATTAGCCCCGCCCCAGGCCCGCCTCTCCCCATTGCAAATAGTGCAGAGGGGCGGAGAGGGGGCCGGAGCTCAGTCCCTGCTCCTGGCTCTTCCATTCCCTTCCCCCCCCTGCACACCAGGACAACGTATATCGG
Organism: Eleutherodactylus coqui; assembly: GCF_035609145.1. NCBI lineage: Eukaryota > Metazoa > Chordata > Amphibia > Anura > Eleutherodactylidae > Eleutherodactylus > Eleutherodactylus coqui. The sequence continues at coordinate 41,404,761 of NC_089848.1, forward strand.
CTCGGCGTGAAAACCGAGCCGATATACGTTCGTCTGAATGCAGCCTTACTATGAGTATTAAGTTACTTAAGTGAATATAGAAAGTAATGATAATTACAGTGTTCTCTTAGCAGGCAGAAATAGTACTGGCTCTGGTTGGCATGTGATGCTGTGGATGCATCATGGGATTGCAAGCATAGCACAGAGGAAGAAAAGCAGGGAGAAATCTAAAAATCAGGATGGTGTCTGATACGTATCAGAGAGGAGGCTGCACTGCATGGAAGTGGCTGTAATATACAGAAGAGAACTCCAAAAATCAGATAGACAAACGTGTGAGGGGTGTAGGGATGAAATAGGAAGGAGCTTTCTCTGGAGTGGCCCTTTAAAGGTTGTGATTTTTGGTAAATTTCTCTAGAACTCTTTTAATAAGGTGACAATAAACACAAACTCTTGATGATAATTAAGCAAACCTTCAATTCACATTTAAACTACACACATATAAAGATATTTATTATAATTAGGACAATCTTCCCATAAAAAAAACTCATTCTACTCTTCCCAAAAATGCATTGCACTAAATGGAATGGTATCGGTTGCTTATCATAGAATGGTAGAGCTCAGAGAAAGAAAAAAGATTCTCCGCACTCAAGGACTATAGGAACTTATAGATCCAGTGGTCTAGTGGGTGTAATAACCTTACTTTATTAAGTCTTTAGTACAATGCAACGCGTTTCGGCGTTTTCAAACGTCTTTTTCAAGCATTCAAATGGTGTCTCGGAGTATATACACACACATATATATAATATATACACACACACACACACACACAGAGAGAACTTAGTTAGGATATCCGTAGCAGACGCCGGTGTGGTGGCCATGATGTCTGTTCAGGGGGAGGATCTTCACCCTAGGCCAGCAGTGATCATGTGATGCACGCTGTGGAACGCGTTCCGTTTTACTCTCTCATTCATGAAGTTCATTGGGATGTGACAAGCGTTCCACTTGTAAAAACGTGTCCATGTCATTGCACATAACCACATGGGGTCTGCATGGGGGGATGATATATGACAAATACCTGTTGGATTCCGTTCCAAACAGGATATGTATATAAAACATATTGTACAGCAGGTATATGCAATGCGGTTTATTAAAAGGATGCAAAAATAAGGAATGTCGATGCTGATTCTCAATCTATTGACAATCTGGGACTTTATTTCTAATGTTCTTATTATATAGATTTCATTTAGCCCATATGGGACCAATGCTTATAGCTGGTAAATCCCAAACCTTTCCTTCCTCCGCAGCAGATTTATGAGTTGGATGGGATACATTCTTGTGGGCTGATCCTGAGACCTTTACTTAGACAGTTATGGGATTCCGCAAAGTCTCGGGACACGCTGTGGTTCAGAAAATGATTCTTTATATTACATTGATGTTTCTCAATCCGTGTTCTCAGCGTGTTTCTCGTCCTCCCACATATTTTATGCCACAAGGGCATTCTAACAAATAAATCCCTAATTGTTTCACAGCTCAATCTGCCTTTTAGTTTTATCGGTTGGTCTTCCTCTCCCATATTAATCTCTTTTCTCCCACGTATTATATGTTGGCAGCCTCCACATGTCTTCTTGCCGCACCTAGATGCTCCTACATTGTGTGTTTTATTCAAGAAGTTCATTTTTCCATCTTTCATTCTTGTATTTTCCGGATGGGGAGGGGCTAGAATGTTTTGCATAGTTCTATTTTTTCTAAAAATAACCCTGGGATTCCCGTTAAGGGAGCCTCGAGGAAGGGATCAGGTTGTAATAGGGGCCATTTCTTACACAGTACATCTCGGATTTCCTTGTGTTGATTGCTGTATTTCGTGATGAAAGCTAATCCATTCTTTTTTTCTTCTTTCTCTTATTTGTCTTACTCCTCTCATCTTCTTCTCTCTCTTCTCTTCTTCTTTCATTATTCTCTGATAGTCAATCAGTTTTTTGGGGGGTACTTTTTCTCTCTAAGCCGCTTCTTTAAAATCTGAGCCTGATCCTCAAGGTCCTTTATCTTTGTACAATTTCTTTTCACTCTTCCCAATTGTCCATAAGGAATATTTTTCTTCCATTGATTTTACATAGCTATTACTATCAACCTTTTTACAATGTGCTTGTTATAATACTATTGTTCTCATGCGCTAGTTCCAAATCCAGGAAGACTATTTTCTGGGGGTCGATATTGTGGGTGAAGCGGAGATTCTGCTTATTAGAATTCAGATAATTTCTAGTGCCCTTCCATATAATGATACATTGTATCTTTACATTGATAAACTATCTTTTTAGACATGTACTCGAATGCCCAGATTTCATTACCTGCTGTACAATATGGTTTCTATATGTATCCTGTTTGGAACTGAATCCAACAGGTATTTGTCATATATCATGCCCCATGCAGACCCCATGTGGTTGTGTGCGATGACGTCAACACGTTTTTACAACTGGAACGCTTGTCATGTCCCAATGAACATCATGAATGAAAGAGTAAAATAGAACACACGTTGCATTCCACAGCGTGCATCACATGATCACTGCTGGCCTAGGGTGAAGATCCTCCCCCTGAACAGACATCATGGCCGCCTATGGATATCCTAACTGTAAGGTGTGTGTGTGTATGTATGTATGTATGTATATATATATATATATATATATATATACATACATACATACACACACCTTACAGTTATATACACATACACACACACATATATATAGAAAAGATACTGAAAAAGTATCCTTATACGGTAGTATCCTTGTATAGTACCCCTATCCATGGTGCTGAAAGACAACTATATATCACTATGAAGAAATGATTGCAATTGCACAGCTTTAAGATGGATCGCATTAGGACCCATAGAGTGCCTATACACACTGTAGTGATTTGCTGTAATTGCATGCAAATCACCGCTAATTGCCAGGCACCACCTCATTTCAAGTACAGGTGTCACCCAGCAATTAGTGGTGATCTGCATGTGGTTTCCATGGCTCAACTTAGCATGTATGGGTAGCCTTATACAGACTATTTAAGGGGTTTTCTAAAGAAGGCAACCCCTGTTGTTATGCCCTGTTAGAGTATCTGGTGAACAGAATAGAAAAAGAAAGGTGGAGCAACCCAAACGAAGAACAAAACAGATATGAGGACCATGTTCTTTTTTTGAAGCGTTATGGACTTAGGTCTTTAAGCAAAAAGGGAGGTTCCTCCTAATTTTTATTATGCAACAGGTGCATCTGGCCCCAAGTATCGTAGCCCTAGTGGGTGGACTTTTAGACAATACCAGAAAAGTAAAAAAATTGGGTATAAGGCATGACCTCAAAACATATATAATCACACAAGGTAGATTTTGCCAAACTTCTGTTTATTTATAAAACCTTGAAACACGTATATGTGCTGGTTTTATACATAAACAGAGGAATTTGGCAAAATCTACCTTGTGCGATTTTATATATGTTTTGAGGCCATGCCTTATACCCAATTTTTTAACCTTTATGGTATTTATTATTGGGGTATATGGAAGTCATAGAGGAGGGATCTATGAGAGCTGCTCCAGTTCTGGTGGACTCAAGCCATCCTGTTATTACATGAACAGCCATTTTTCTAAAGGGCCGTCGTATAACTCTACTTTTCCCCTACAGCTGCCACTGAAAGGTAAGTGCCTGCCTGGTCTTGGCTTCACCTGTCAAAATCAGCTGTTCTGAAGGGGGCGTAGCCGGCTAATGCAGGAGTGAGTCGCACCTCAGCTCTGCTCCCGCAACGGACCCCTATCTGATCGTATGTGGATGACCCAGGCCAGGTTACTTACCAGCATGACAAGAGGGAGGAGAAGAGGAACCCCGAGGACCCCACCGGATGATCCCGGGAGAAGAATCACAGCCTTTCTGAGAAGAACGGCGGGAGAGGAGTCCCACGCAACCGCTCCCAACATGGCACCCACAGCACATCCGGCGCGGCAGAAGAGCTCCGATACAGAGCAGGAGCTGCCGGCCGAAAAGGAAATGCAGGACAAGACCGGCGGGGACAGCGCGCTCACAGCCGCACACAGACCTGACACCAGGAGCAGTGGAGGAGCCGCCGGAGCCAGCGGGGAGAAGCCGGAAGGAAGAGAGGCGCCGACGCCCGCAGCCAGCAGTGTTAGTGGGGGAAGAGGACGAGCATCCAGATGGGAGCGGACCACATCACCCGCGGCAGCGGTGAGTGGGGCGGACGGATCCGACTCCGGAGAGGGGGAAGCCACACATAATGAAGAGGCTGAGCACACCAGAGCCCTAGCGGCCCCCCCGCATACCCCCCCTCAGAGTCACACAGCAATGCATGATCAGGAGGACTCGGCTCAACAAGGCAGAGCCCAGATTCAACCCCCCATGCTAGAGGGAGCCCCAAAGCCCCATGAGACAACAGGCTCAGTCCCCAGCACCAACAAGATAAACCCTGGAGCCCACATCATCCATGGGCCTCAACACCCCACAGATCTAGGGGGTACCCCCCCAGCACACACTCCCTCAGGGCAGTATATCCCCACCACTGGCAGACTGCACAACCCCGCTGTATGGCCCCATAACGGCCCCCAGCTCTCCCGAAGAGCTTCCCAGACCCAAAGACACCCGCCAAAGACCTTAATGGCAGTCACTTGGCCTCAGGAACCACCAAAGGGACCCAGGCACACTACGGCATACCACAGCGGCAAAGAAGTGCGACACAGAGAAGAGCAAGGCAACCCATCACCCAGGACGCAGCCGAAACTACGGACCCCATCCCACGGCCACACAAACAGACCCCAAAGCACAACAGCAGAGGCAGCGCCAGCAACAGAGAGGGACAACCACCCGAGCCCAGAAACTCCCCGCGGAGAGAACCCAATAAACCTTCCCCCACATCAGAGGCGGAAGACAGCTGGGATTGGAAACAGCATCTCAGGGCATTACCGACACAGAACCATATCGACGCCCTATTCCAACAGCTGGAAACTGCCCACAAGAAGGATGTGGAGTCACTTCAATATGAGATTTGGCAAGTCGGACAAAGAGTCGAGGCCGTAGAGGAGGTTCAGGAGAAGATTACGGAGACCCTCGAGACACATAACCAAGAGATACACCTGCACTCCCAGCAGATCCTAGAGCTATACACTCATCTAGACGATCTAGAGAATCGTCATAGACGAAACAACTTGCGTATAAGAGGCCTCACAGAGGATGTAGAACCATCACAACTCGAAAACTGGGCTCAATCCTTCTTCAACAAAATCCTGAAAAGACCAGAGTCAACCACCCTGGAAATAGATAGGATCCACAGATCGCTTGGCCCGAAATCCTCCGACCCCAGCAGACCCAGGGATGTAATTTGCTGAATCCACTTCTTCAAGGACAAGGACTTAATTCTCCAAAAATTACGCCCCCTCAGAGACCTAGCCTTTAAGGGAGCTCTGCTCCAAATTCTTCCAGACCTCTCGCGTCGAACTCTACAGCTACGCAAAGCCCTGAAGCCTTTACTGTCACTCTTACAGGAAAGAGGGATTCCATATAGATGGGGTTTCCCCTTCCAACTGCACGCCTCCAGGAATGGAAATTCCGCAACTTTCAGAGGGTTGGGGGACCTACCGAACTTCTTGGGCACCCTGGAGCTCCCGCCGGTCCGACTCCCAGACTGGCCCTCCCCATGTACCCTCCCAGTGATGCCCCAGAGGAACACGTGGCAGCCAGCGCCCACAAGATCTAGACGCCGCCTTAAAGAAACACGCCAGGAAGGGGAAAACAACACCAGAAGCGAGGAGGCAGAATGACTGTGTTGAACCTATCCACATCATACCATACAACCTCCTCCGTCTTACTTCTCTGTCTCTATGGCCTACCTATCACCCTCTGCTCCCTTTCCTATGCAACAACTTTCTGGGGGAAGGTACCATAAACCCAAACCAGCAGGGGGGATAATTTGACCCAACTGGGTCTGGGAACATCCACTTCCATTACAAAAAATTCCCGGTTTTTGAACCCGGGAAAACATCACTGTTGGGGGTTGGGAGGCGGGAGGGAGCCCACCCTTCCTTGGCCCCCACCAGGAGGGAGCACACCCTTCCTTGGCCCCCACTCTCCCACGTAGGGCTAACAGCCAACAAGAGCTGTTATTAACTGCCTAACCCAGGCAGGACACTAGTGCGAGGGGTCTTTAAGTACCACCCATTAGTTATAGATTACTTTTCATGTTAATTGTTTTCCTCGTTTATAATTTCCACCCATGTCCTCATGTGTCACTTCCCTCCCTTTCCTCCCCACCGACCCATCCGAGGGGAGACGCGAGGCACGCTCCCACCCTTGCTCCAAACTATAAATGGCAAATTTAACTGTTTGCTCATTTAACACCAAAGGCCTAAACAGCCCCCAGAAGAGAAGGCAGCTCCTTTATCACCTCCACAAAAAAAGGTGATGGTGGCCCTATTGCAAGAGACCCACTTCAGAGAGGGGGGCATGCCGAACTGCTCCTCCTCGCACTACCCCACATGGCTGCACAGCCCCGACCCCTTGAGGAAGGCGGGAGGGGTCTCTATCGCTCTGCACAGGACCCTCCAGAACCAACAAATCGATTCCCTGATTGACCCAGGCGGCAGATATATTTTTCTTAAGGCAGAAATTCTGGGCATAATAATTACATTTGCTAATATTTATCTCCCCAACCAGAACCAAGTCTCCTCCGCACTGAGAGTACTGAATGCTCTCGCCAACTTCGCGGACGGATCGAAAATCATTCTGGGTGGTGACCTAAACACGGTAATGGATCCCGCTATGGACTCATCATCGGGTAAGTCCTCCGTCTCCCAAACAGCAATTAGGACACTCAAGAAAAAGCTAGACACGCTTCAGTTAGTAGATCTCTGGAGAATACTGCACCCAGAAGATCGGGATTACACCGTCCACTCAGCGGCTCACAACTCCTATAGCAGGATAGACTACCTCATGATCTCACATAGCCTCTTAGATAGTTCTCCCTCATGCTCACACGGAGATCTGCTGTGGTCAGACCACGCCCCAGTTTTTGGAGGCCTGGCAGGTTGGGGATCCATTCCAAAACAGTCCTGGAGACTTAATGATAACCTGCTAAGAGACCCTTTGTGCGTCTCAGCTATCAAAAAAGAGATAGAAACTTTTAAAGAGACACATCAGTCAGACCAGACGCCCGCACCAATTAAATGGGAGACACTCAAATGCATAATAAGGGGCGTACTGATCTCCCATGGGTCCAGAATCAAAAAAGAAAAATCGTCCGCCCTGACGAGTTTGATAGCCTCTCTGAGGACCAGGGAGTCCGCCAACAAAAGACAACAAAGCGAGGTCTTGAGATTGGAGATCTCCTCAATACGACAGCAGATCCTAGAGATCTTAGACCGACGCTCCCTGGCCTTTAGGGACAAGCTTAGGAAAGGGTCCTTCGAATACGGGATCAGTGCGGGAGCCACCTCGCCAGAACCCTCCACCCCAGGTCCCCCCTCACTTATATACCCAAAATCCAGTCAACCAGGGGTCCACAATACCAAAGACATACTGGAGAATTCAAATCCTACTATAATAAACTTTACAACATCCCAACAGAGTCCCACTCCTCCACACAAACCCTAGGTAAGGAGATAAAAGCTTACTTGGCCGAACATGCCCCAAAGGGCTTGACGTCAGCAGAGGCGGAAGCCCTAGAACACGACTTCTCCACACAAGAACTACTGGACATAATCCAAAACCTAAAAATAAATAAAAGCCCAGGGCCAGATGGATACACGGCCAGATTCTATAAATTGTTTGCAGAGGAACTCCCCCCACTAGCAATAGAGGCATTTAACACAGTAAACAGAGAATACCCGTTCCCCAAACAAGCATTACAAGCGCACATCACGGTCATCCTCAAACCTGGGAAGGACCCCTCGGCCTGCGGGAGCTACAAACAGATCTCACTAATTAATGTCGATATTAAGATGTTTGCAAAACTGATAGCAAACAGATTACAGAATCTCATTCCCGGCCTGATCCACTTGGAGCAAGTCGGCTTTGTCCCAGGCAGAGAGGCAAGGGACAACACCATAAAAACAATGTCCCTAATAGCTAGGGCCAAAGCTACAAACCACCCGTTATGTCTCCTGGCAATAGACGCCGAAAAGGCCTTTGATAGGGTGAGTTGGACTTTCCTCTCTGCCACATTAAGGGATATTGGACTGGGCCCACGGATGCTCCAGTGGATCCTGGCACTATACCGAGATCCTACGGCTAGAATCGGGGTGAACGGGACCCTATCTGACCCGTTCAGAGTGAGTAATGGAACAAGGCAGGGGTGCCCCCTTTCCCCGTTCTTATACATCCTAACTATGGAAGCCTTAGCCAACGCTATCCGAAGCAATGACTCAATAAAAGGCCTCAGGATAGGCCCCTCAGAACACAAAATGGCTCTATTTGCTGATGATCTGCTATTATACATATCCAATCCCCAAGTTGGCATGCCCGTGCTCCTAAAAGAATTTGAAAAAAATCGGGAAAATTAACAACTATAAAATCAATGCACAGAAATCCGAAGCCCTGAATATCACGCTCCCGCAGGCCAAGGCCTCCCATTTGAGGTCAGCACTCCCCTTCCGCTGGGTTAGCTCACACATAAAATATTTAGGGATAAACATTTCGGGGGACCCAACCTCAGCATACAAACTGAACTTCATTCCCTTTGTCGAGAGACTTGAAAAGGACCTAGGCAAATGGAATCCCCTCTATATTTCATGGAATGAACGTATCAACACAATAAAAATGGATATACTACCCAGATTCCTTTACCTTAGCCAAACTATCCCGATCGGGCTCTCAAGAGCTTTCTTTATAAAAATCAGATCCCTAATCACAAGCTTCGTTTGGAGGGGACACAAACCGCGACTACGATACTCACTATTGACGAGGGAAAAAGAAAGGGGGGTCTGGGTCTGCCGGACTTCTCCCTATACCATAAGGCCAACATCGCAAATTCTGCACTAGACATCTTTAAAAACATAGACACAAAGCTATGGGTGGATATAGAACACTCAGGCAGACCTGGCGAGCTGTATGGAGCCATGTGGATACCACCCAAGTGGGTTAAGTCCATTCCCAACATCTCCCCCTTCAGCCTTCAACTATTCAATACTTGGGCAAGCTTCGCGCCTAGACTAGGAGGATTGGTCACAGTCCCAGGCCCCTTAACACAGCTCATAGCAAACCCGCTATTCGAAATTCCCATAAGCCAGTTAGGGCTGCTATCCCTTCCAGCAGACCCAACGCCACGACTGAGAGATGTGATGACACAGTCAGGACTGAAGCCCATGACCGAGATATTGGGTCAGACCCCGCCACAGCCAGGTTCCTGGCTCCAGTATCTACAGCTGAGGGGTTTTGTGAGCTCGCTGACGCCGAAGGTGAACCTGACGGCACCTCTCACGGAGTTTGAGCAACTCTGCCTATCGAACCTAAACCAGAGACCTATGATTTCCAAGATATATAAAATGCTGTTGGGTTGGGAGACGGAGGACGAGATCCCGAAATACAAAGAGGCCTGGGAGCGGGAATTGGGTGAAAACTTCACCGAGGAGGAGAGGCGCAAAATCTGGGCCCTTACCCACAAGGTCTCTCCAGCAGGCAGAGTCCAGGATCTTAATTACAAGATAGTCTCCAGATGGTATAGGACCCCGGACCAACTACAGAGAATTTTCCGCCACTCCTCCCTGGGGTGCTGGAGATGCAGCGGGAGCAGAGGAACGATGGCTCATATCTGCTGGGAATGCCGCCCAGTGGCCGACCTCTGGAGGAAGGTGACAACTCTGTATAACTATGTCTGCCACGCAGACGTGACAATGACACCTGGATTAGCCCTGCTCTCACTGTTCCCATGTGCTACGAGAGTAGCCAAATCAAGCCTCCTAAAACACTTTATAATCGTAGTGAGAAGGCTCATCCCAAGGTTTTGGCACTCCGCAACCATCCCTACAAGATGCATGTGGGTGGAGGAACTCCACACCCTCATGAGATTTGACGAACTTGGCGCGGACGAGCCCAAACTATGGGAAGCATACTGAAAGACATGGCAGCCATGGGTGGCTTTCAGGAGCACTGACGACCTCAAACACTGGATAGATCAAGGTTCACTTGATTGAGATCCCTCCTCAAGAGTACGGACAACATCTGATACTGCCTCAACCGTCTCCAACCACCTAGCCCCCCTGCCCTCCCCACCCACCCTTCCCGTTCCCCCCACTTCCAGTACCCCTGTCTGTGTTTTAGTTTAAGTAAAATTTAATTAGTTAGGAAAGGAACAGTTTCAACAAGAGTTCAACCTAGGTTCAAGATGGGGCGCCCAATCTCGAGCAACAGACCAAGATCAGGAGGAGAGACCGAGTGGAGGGAATGCTACGGTGAACACGCACCCCACACAACAGACGCCCTCACAAGAGGTAGCCACATTCCCATTCAAACCTCCTCCTCTCCTCTCTTTTTCTACTCTTGGTAGAAGCAGTTGTTTATAGAGCTGTTAAAAAGATAACTACCTTTAAAGTTATCCCTTTCTCTTATTCATGTGAATGGACCATAACTTGATGTCAAACAACGACAGTTTTGCATTTAATTAATAAAACTTATTTGAACCTAAAATCAGCTGTTCTGTTCGCCAGTGGTCCCAGGCGCAGGACCTGCTGTAACTACTTATCGCGGAGGCAACTGCATTAAAGTTAAATGGTTAAAGGGAAAAACATAACCGGCATCATATAATTAAATTCTGAGTTGACAACTGTTTTGGTTCAGCATCAAACATGCTGTTACCGTGTTGTAGAGAAAGTTGTCCAAAAATTATTCAATACTGAAAAGAAATACAGCACCATTTTTCATATGCAGAATAAAATCAGATCCTCTATTTGTCTTTTAATGTGATGGAGGATAAGGAATACAAAATATCCGCTTCAGAACTCACACACATTTCATTGAATAAAATTGCACATCCGTTCTCTACACCAACTGCATAAAAATACAAGGTTCTTAGTGCACATTTTGATCAAAACCTGTGGGCTCATCCAGCACGTCCAGACAAACCCTACTGGATGGGATCCTAGCTGTAAAGACACCTCACTTTGGGTAAAAACCCTCCAAATAATTAAAAAAGCTGGATGCCTGGCTGTATACTCTTATTAAAACACCTGGGATAAATGGATGAATGGAGTGCAGTTGTCGCAGTCATTGCTAGCATGTAACTTTACATTTAATTTATTTAATTGAAGTCCTGCAGGAGAATTATGACATTTCAAGGCTCAAATAAAAAAAAGAATCCATCAATAATTAAAAATACTCAAAATAAGATAACAGAAACTTGTATCAAGGCAAACAAACAGGCAAATTTACCTCTCATGCATGTAATGAACCCCAAGGAGCAGCTGGATGAACCATTCTGTCACTTGCTCTTCAGGGACTATTTCACCACTGTTCTTGATTTCTTGTATTTTACAATCAAGGTCACTGCCCTATAATATAAAGACGACATCACATCAGGAAGTCAGAGACAATGAAGCTTGTATAACACTATAACAAATGAAGATGAAGAGATCGATACAACCAGAATGTCAGCGACCACAGTAAAAAGCTTGTGTACCACAAATCTAAGAATCTGATCATAGAACTATACGAGAATACTAGAGAATTATTTAGTCACTAGGGTGTTGGATTGTGTCCATGCAAAAACAAATTTGGACCTTAAAGGGGTTGTCTGTCCATTTTTACATTGATGACCTATCATCAGTAGTTGATGGATGGGCGTCTGCAGCTCGGGACCCCCATCCATCAGCTGATCGCCCATCCACAGCCCAGTGCAGCGAGACAGATGTCATCACTAGTGGGCAAGGAAGGAAGTTCTGACACAAGCTTCACTCCCAGTGAAATCAATGGGAGAATAGCACTGCTGTAGGACTTCCTTCTTCACTGCAGATCATGACACCGCACCCAGTCGTGACCATGAGAGCGCCGTAACATGCAGCTCTCACATGTATTTCAATAGGAGTGAAGCCGGTGCAGGAGCTTCTTTCCCTGTTGGCTTATGACAATCTCCGGCCCGCTGCACTGGACAGCGGACAACCAATCAGCTGATGGAAGGGGGCCCGAACGGCGTACTCCTGTCCATCAACTACTGATGACCTATCTAGACGATGGGTCATCAGTGGAAAAAAGGCAGACAACCCCTTTAAAAAACCCAATATGCGGCTAGAATCTAAGGTACAAGCGCAGCATCTAAAATTACAAGCTTAGAAACATAATGCAATTTATATAATACATATATATACACATAAACACACAATTCAACAACGGAACCAAAGCAGATCTGTTTTTTTTACTTTGCTGTCTATGAAAAATGGAAGCACACAGAAAGCTATCTGTTTGCTTCTGTTCTTTGCTTCGGTTTGCTTTCTGCTTGCTCTTACAACAAAACAGCTAAAGGGCTTCTTTAGATAACCGGATTTGCACGTGGATTTGCGACATAAAATATATGCGTGCAAATAATAAAATCCATTGATGTCAAGGAGTTGTTTTCAAGAAGGCGTTTTGTGCACACGTTTTGCACGTGCGGGAAAAACAGGACCTACTCTACTTTCCTACATACATGCGCACCAAGGGCCCAATAGAAATCTATAGGAGGTGCCAAATGCACGCTTAATATGCACGCAAATGCACAATAGATTGCGCAGTTCAGGAGACCTCATTTAGCTAGATAGCTTTTTAATTCATGGCGCGGCAGGCAGGGTTCGCGCATGGATGTAAACAGTCCCTGCATGTGCAATAAGTACAGTACTATGCAGGGATGCGTTCGCAAGTCTACCTCATTAACCTTGTTCACTGCACAAATACATTGCGCTGAAGTGTGCGCAATTGCACATACGGTAATCTGAGGCCGCCCAAACAGACAAAAAATGTTAGCATGAAACTAGTCTAGGCGTGCGTTCACAACTGATAGACTTGCTGTGGATTTACGTTAAAAACTGCATCAAAATTTTCACCAAATAGTATGGATTTTGGTGCAGGTTTGCTGCATAAAATCCACAGCAGATCTGCCATGTGTGGGCAAAAGCTGATTCTTTTTTCTAAGCCTGGACAACCTCTTTAATGACAGACCCATTCTGTACTATACACATATGTATAACTGCTATCCTATTGGAAACACTGGACCTTTTGACTACTAGATAGTAATACTACTGCTTCAAATTACGCAACGTAGCATCATGTAACTTTATTTTGAATAGTATTTATTTATCAAACATGTATATTATAATACTGTCTTGACCTTGAAAAATGTATTAAAAATCAACCTTGCAAACAGACACAGGTTGGGGATTTTTGACCCGTTAATCATGTGAAGGCATTGTTATTCGTAAATCATGTGTAAATAGGATTTTTGGCTCTTGAGTATCAAAAGACTATATTAATGTCATTTTGGTATTTGGCAACTAAAGAAGCTGCTGACAATATATGGCTACGTTTCAGTAAACAGAGGAGTTCTTTTAATCATAATTACTTTCTGTTAATTTGTTTTCAGATATTGACATTTACACACGTGTGAAGCTACTGAAAATCTATTACTGAAGCAAATAGATGAAACAGCAAATCACAAGGAGGTAATTATTATTGGAAGACTTTTAGTATCCGGATATAAACTGGGAAGTTTAAACCTGCGGATCTCATAAAGGTAACACGTTTCTGTAAATAACTAAAGATAGTTACCTTACCCAACTTGTACAGGACCCGACTGGGAGGAAGGCCACTTTGGACAGAATATTAAACAACAGACCTGACAGAATCACAGGGGTGCAGGTTGGGGGCATTTGGGAAATAGTGACCATAATATAAAACTTTCAACTTGTCTTTCAAGAAACAGTTTTATAGGGAAGTTACGAAAATACTAAACTTTATGACGGCGAAACTTCGATCAGCTCAGAGATGCCTTTATATTATTGACTGGGAGAATGTCCTCAAAAATAACAAACAATGAATGGGAAATGTTTAAAAACCATTTTAAATACTTACTGGGAGTAGTTCATACATTACAGGAACAAAAGGGTCAGGAATAGGAGAAAACCAATGTAGCTCAATTAAGATGTAAAGTTTGCAATAAACAGCAAATATAACGAGTTTAAACTACTGATGTCAACTGACAACTGAAAGAAGAATTAAGTGAAGAAGCACTAAAAACTCAGTAACAATACTGAATGAATATAAAACACAACTGTAAAGAATAAATTAACATTTAACAGGTTTTTGGACACTTGGCATACAGTGCTTTGACATTGGACTGCAGGGACATCACTATAGCAATATGTATCACTGTTATTTGTGCTTTGACCTAGGACTGCAGTATTTGTTGCAAACGTTTCTTTACTGTGCTGTACTCATCTGTACAGTACTTACATTTTGCAGTACAGTAGGGATTCAGGAGGCAGGCAGCATTCAGCCGGCACTTTGGGGATTTAGCTGCTGTACTGTCAGGAGGCAGGCAGACACAGCAACGTTCAGCTGGCACTGTGCACTGTGGAGAGGGGAGGGGGAGGAGTAGGCGCGCGCTGATGCAGAAGAAACAGGAAGTGACCGGCATCAGCTGTGCGCCAGCTCACTGAGCGGCGCCCGGGGTCATGGAGCGGTCGGCGCCCTTATCTGAGGAATGCAACTTTATTTGAGGGATCGCCGCTGCCCTGACACACATCAACTTAAGCTGAAAACAGTGTTACTTAAGAGCAATGCTACTCAAGGGTTTACTGTATATAAATAGCAAAATGATTAATACTGAAAATGTTGGCCCTTTAATAATGTAGGAAAAGTTGTAGAGGGTGATGAGGAGAAAGCAAATCTATAAAAAAAATGTTCTCAAGTATTCATAGTGGAAAATGAAATATCAGATGAGATGCAGAGTGATAAAGTAAACTCCCCACTAAATTGTTGTTGTTAGTCATTTAGTCATTCACGTCCCTCGGCAACCCCAAAGGCGAGCTTCCTCATGTTTTTTTGGTTTTGCACTGCTTCTTTCAGTTGGTTGATATCCGTGCTAGTGTCAGTGTTACATTCATGTAGGCAAGTGAGCACTGGGTCCACCCAAACATGACCAAGGATTGACAGAGAACACTAGGTGAACTACCACAGATCAGCACCTCTCCCTATCTTCTACTAGGATTAGTGACACAGACCTACCTGAGCAGGTATATCTCCCAATAAATGGTGGTCCAGTGGTCTTCAGAACTGGGAGGAAGCCATGCACCCTAGATAGGGCACATAGACATGCCACCATCGTCAGGGAAAACTGGACAGGGTAAGGAGACACACAGAGCCAGAATCACACCATACAGCAGCCAAAATGCAAACACTAGTAGCAGATGTTAATGCTATAAATGCCAGGTATTAGTTGCTATTTTAATCAAAATATGGAAGCTAGTGAGCCCCTTCACAGCTCCTGGCTATACTGCTAGTCCCTACACTGACCATGAGTCCAGCGACACAACTAAACACACACAAAACACAAACCTTTCTTGCAGCCACCACACATAGAACCTGCTCACTCAACACAGAGAGAGAATGAGAACAGAGACAGCTGACCACACCCATACCTGGAAAAACGGCTCTTATGTGTACTGACCTATAGTGATTGGCTGGCTGGAGACACACACACACACACACACACACACCCAGCACAATTCCCCACACCTGAGCAGGAAAGCTGCGGATCATCTGTAGTACCACAGATCCCAAAAGATAGACGTGACAATCAGCTTTGACAGTATCAGCCATCGTGCTCTTTGGCAGCCAGGTCTTCTTTTGCCACTGATCTGGCCAAGCATTATAGATTTTTCTAGCGACTCTGCTTGCATTACATGGCCAAATTCCAAGAGCCTGACTTGGTCATCTTCCCCTCCAGTGATCTATCGGATCTCCACTAAATGTCACCAGTCTAACCCAGAAAGAAGTGCAGAGCCGCCTTAAAAAGATTAAAATAAACAAATCACCGGGTCCTGTCAGCATACATTACTGGGTTGTAAGGGAATTAAGTAATGCGTGCCAATATTCAAAAAGGGGTAAAAAATTGAACCCAAAACCTACAGACCGGTAAGTCTTACTTCTATTGTGGCTAAATGTTTGAAGGGCTTTTAAGAGATGCTATCCTGGAGTACCTTAAGGAAAATGGCTGTATATCTCCGTACCAGCATGAGTTTATGAGGGGGCTCCTGTCAATCCAACCTGATCAGCTTCTATGAGGAGGTAAGTTCTAGACTGAACTGGGGAGTCACTGGATCTCACGTATGTGGACTTTTCCGATGCGTTAGTTCTGTGCCACAAAAAAAGTTGGTATATAAAATGAGAATGGTTGGTCTGGGCGAGAATTGTGGGTAAGTAACTAGTGATAGAAAGCAGAGAGTGGTTATAAATGGTACATACTCAGATTGGGTCACCGTTACTAGTGGGGTACCACAGGGGGCAGTACTGGGCCCTATTCTTTTTAGTATATTTATTAATGACTTAGTAGAAGGAGTGCACAGTAAGATATCAATATTTATAGATGATACAAAACTATGCAAAGTCATTAACACAAAGGAGAACAGAATGTGGTTGCAAGAGGATCTGGATAAGTTGGGGGCTTGGGCAGAAAAGTGGCAAAGGATAAATGTAAGGCTATGTAAATGGGCAGGGAAAATTGCGCATTACATATCATCATTAGACATTAAATGGGAAACCACTGACATGGAAAAGGACTTGGGGATTTTAGTCAACTGTAAGCTTAACTGAAGCAACCAGTGTCAGGCAGCTGCTGCCAAGGCAACTAGGAAATATGGGGTGCATCAAAAGAGGTCTAGGGGCACATGACGAGAACATTGTTCTTCTTCTTTACAAGTCACTGGTCAGACCACATATGGTATATTGTGTACAGTTTTGGGCACTTGTAATCAAGAAGGACATATCAAAAGCTTGAGTGGGTACAAAGACGGGCAATAAAGCCTGGATGCCTTTCTTTACAATATTGCATGTTATGGTTACTAATTACTTCAGAAGGGTCAGCGATTCAGGGATTATTCCAATTGTCATACTTGGAGTCAGGAAGGAATTTTCTTATCTTAAATGAGGAAACTTGGCTTCTACCTCATTGGGATCTTTTTCGCCTTTCGCTGGATCAACTTTGGGTGTGGGTGGGGGTAATAGGCAGAAATAGATGGACATATGTCTTTTTTCAGCCTAAAATACTATGCTTATATCTCCCTTGGCCTTTAGCTAACAGTGGCCACACTAGGCAGATGTCCCATTAACAATTATACCCTAGGCTCCACCAAGGATTTGATTCTGTTCATTTTCACAATAATATACTGACAGGTAAAATGCTAGTAAAAGAGACAAATTGTGGATTATGCCATTAGCTGCTCCTGCCTTAAGCTAATAGAGGGGACTCTCAAGCCTACTATGTTGCCCATATGTTGTAAAAGTGCAAATGGACAAGGGTAGTCAAAGTTTGACAAACTGCATATAAACAAACTGAACCTGGTGTAAAAGCACTGAAAATGTAATATTATACTCACCCCAATATATTTTTTAAAAGGGTGCCTATAAGTAGCAATGGTGATGACTAGGGATGAGCGAGTATACTCGCTAAGGCACTACTCGCTCGAGTAATGTGCCTTAGCCGAGTATCTCCCTGCTCGTCCCTAAAGATTCGGGGGCCGCCGCAGCTGACAGGTGAGTTGCATCGGAGAGCGGGCGGGAGAGAGGGAGAGATCTCCCCTCCGTTCCTCCCTGCTCTCCCCCGCAGCTCCCCGCGCCAGCCCCCGAATCTTTAGGGACAAGCGGGGAGATACTCGGCTAAGGAACATTACTCGAGCGAGTAGTGCCTTAGCGAGTATACTTGCTCATCCCTAGTGATGACCCCTTTTTTTTTCATTCTCCTTTTTTAAATTCTTAGTGGAGTGAAATATAGAAAAAACTAATTTCCGCCATCTTTCGGTGTGTCTTGCTTCTACAGCGCACAAACTGCAACAAAAATGACTGGATAACTTTATTCTATGGGTCAGTATGAATAGTACGATACCAAACATATATAGTTTTTTTGCTGTACCACTTTTCTTTTTGTTCAAAGATATTACATATTTTAACAATATTTTCTGGCGCCATCTTCTGACAGCCATAGCTTTTTTTTATTTTTCATCGACATAGTTGTGCAACATCTCATTTTTTGAGGGACGTCCTGTAGTTTCCGTTGGTACCATTTGGGAGCACATAAAAAAAGCGCAATTCTGTCTTTTTTTTCTGGCGACGTTCATTGTGCGGGGTAAATAAGGTGTTGTCTTACTAGATCAGACTTTTATGGATGCAGCAATACAGAATCTATGTTTTTGTTTTCTTATTTAGATTATTTTATTATAAATATAGCAAAGGTTTTTTTTTTTAAACTTTTAGGACTTTTTTTTAATAATTAGTAAAACTTTACTAATCTTATTTTTACATTTTTTTTTCTTAGTCCCCAGAGGGGACAACAACTTGTGATGCGTTGATCACTCCTGCAGTATGATGTAATGCCATAGCATTGCATCATACTGCGATCGGACAGGCATTCTATCAAGCCACCTTATGGACATGGCATGATAGGAATTTTGCCATGACAGCCCTGGGACCTTTCAGAAGGCACCTGGCTGCCATGACACCTGCACAGTTCCCTGCGATGCCATCGCGGGGGCCATACAGGACCCCCGAACATCGGTGGGGGGATTAAAATGCTATCAGAATTGACTGTGACATTTAAAGGGTTAGCAGCCCCGATGAGCTGAGCATCTTATTGGAGCTGCTACTGCAGCCAGCGCCCGCGTTGTATGGAGGGAAGTCGCCCCGCGATCTTTCTTCATACACACCCTGAACGTGCAGTACGTAACCTTACATCCTGTTTCGTTAAGGAGTTAACCCTTTGCAATCCAATTTTGGACTCAGGGTTTCCTAGGGGGCTGTCTCTTTCAGCCATAGTACAATGGTGCCACCTGCTGGCTAGAGCCAATACTGCGGTATTGGACATGCTAGAGAGGCCCCCGACAACAGAGCAGTCAGTAATGTACAGTAAGAATGCCCTGCCGGATGTCTTCCGACATCAGAAGCTGTACAGCCTTCAATCCGAATCTTTTTAGATGTCAGACAGTGGATTGGAAAGGGTTAATACATACCCCAATTGGCAGGGAGAGCTATGTAAGCGGACAGCCTAGACAACTTTCTTAGTACTTAAAGGGGTTGTCTCGCGAAAGCAAGTGGGGTTCAGCACTTCTGTATGGCCATATTAATGCACTTTGTAATATACATCGTGCATTAAATATGAGCCATACAGAAGTTATTCACTTACCTTCCCTGCGCTGGCGTCCCCGTCTCCATGGCTCCGTCTAACTTCAGCGTCTAATCGCCCGATTAGACGCGCTTGCGCAGAAGGGTCTTCTGCCCTCGGCTCGGTCTGGCACGAGCGGCGTTCTGGCTCCGCCCCCTTCCACGCGTCATCGCGTAGCTCCACCCCGTCACACGTGCCGATTCCAGCCAATCAGGAGGCTCGAATCGGCACACGTGACGGGGCGGAGCTACGCGATGACGCATAGAAGGGGCGGAGCCAGAACGCCTCTGCTGCCGGACAGACCCGAAGGCAGAAGACCCTTCTGCGCAAGCGCGTCTAATCGGGCGATTAGACGCTGAAGTTAGACGGAGCCATGGAGACGGGGACGCCAGCGCAGGGAAGGTAAGTGAATAACTTCTGTATGGCTCATATTTAATGCACGATGTATATTACAAAGTGCATTAATATGGCCATACAGAAGTACTTAACCCCACTTGCTTTCGCGAGACAACCCCTTTAAGTTGTGCAGAAGTCCCTATGGTTTGGATAAATGCTCCTACAATTATACCGTTGCACATCCCCCTGTGAATAGGCTCTCATGATTGGTGCAGAGGGACAGACAGGAGATCTGGTGTATGCTACAAAGTTTTGCATGTCACTGCTGTCTACAGCTATTGGACTCCTTTGGTTTGGTGTAATTAAAGACACAATTTTCATAATGGGATGCTTATATTAATGCTTCATTTGCCTTATAACAAGTCCATTGATAAAGAGTTTTCTATTTGATCATTAGATGTCAGAAACATCATTGGGTAAGATTGTAGCCAGATGTTCCAACCTTTCAGCCGAGTTGCGGATTACACGATATCGTCGACATGAGCAGGATTTATTTAATGTTATCTGCATGGAAATGACAGTTTACGTAACATTCAGTGAAATACGTCCCGGCCATAATGGATTCATTTCGATGCATAACTAAATGATGTAAATTCCATCCATTTGGTGCAGTGATGTGTGTTCAGTCGCTCACTTTCAGCAAGTATATGATATGTGCCTTCAATGATTATGAGCGTACCATCAAATAGCAGGGAATTCTGGGATGACTGAGGAGGTCCCCTGTTCAAGACCCCAATCTATCAGCTAGAAAGAATGGCTTTCCGTCAGGAGGACGCAGAAAGCTGCCATATGTTGATGATGTTATTTATTCTGTGATTGATGGGCAAGATTGAACATTTACACCACAGCACTGAGCAGCGGATATATACAGATGCAATCAAAACTATTCAATCCACATTGCAAATTGGGCTTATTGGCTGAGTGTTCAAACTTTCAGCTGTTTGCAAAACACCAATAAAATGGGAACAATTTAAATAGCTCAACGCAACTGATAGAACAAGCGGTTTCTCCAAATTCAACACACAATGCCACTTGTAAGGCTACTGTGGTGCCAGAATTGTTCAACACTCTGAACTGAATCCCTCGTAATGGCCCCTTTACATGGGGCGATTATAATTATCCTTCAGAATCATTCAAATTGGCTCTACTAAGTACTAGGAGATAGAGAATGGGTGGAGTAAGCCTGATGTATATAAGGGTCTGGGGCCGTGTGGGATACCCGGGGTCCAGAGGCCTCAAAGAGCTGAAGAGAAAAAACAAGATAAATGTTTGTGAAACTAATTTCAATAGGAGGCACTGCCGTCCAGATAGATCCACCAGATGGTGGTCAAATTGAAGCGAGTGGAGACCCGAAACTGGTAATTCGACGCCGCTCTACAATGAATTACGACAAACAGTGGGATAGAGTTATTCAACTTCTGGTTTTAGTTAATAAAAAGAGCACATACGCGTTTTCGGGGTAGGCGCCTTCATCAGTCAGGCCAGGGAAGACATAACTCTTGGGGCTATGGGCATACCCAAAACCACTGATGGTATCTGATGGCGTTGTGAGCCTATCCAGAGGGCACCAGGAGAAGAGGTCTTGAAAGACAGATGATATACCCCTCATAAAAGAAGCCTTCCGATGCACTACCTGTGTACCGCCTAAGTAGTGTTGGTTTTTGTATTCTTGGGTTTTTATTGTGACTTTACAGGTGTTGCCCACTTACGAAGGGAAGTATTGTGCTGGATGGGTCAGGTAGAGTTTGGGATCATCATGAACTCTTGTGTAATATAGTATCTATGGCTGCCAACAACTAGGAACCCATATACAGGGTCCATTAAAGCCATGAGCGTCATCTGAGCCACTGGTTGGAGAGCACTGACATGCAGCTGAACTACTATATGTAAGGCTCCTTTTAGACGACATGATCTCGTTTGCATGAATGTCATGCACGTAAAATAAATAACACCAAGTCCTGTTTTGGTCAGTATTATAGATGGAAATTACCAATTAAATTCAATGGGATTGTGTAAATACACAGTTAATACATACTTATTCACTACCAATTTACACATAAAGGTAGGAAAAATTTATCTGACCCCCTTAGATCTTTTTTTTTTTTTTTTTGCACCCATGAAAAGCGCAATGAAAAAGCAAGAAGGTCCAAATACGCAGTGAATACCCACAATTTCAGTTTGTGAGAACGCTGCATATTTCAGGGACTGAAACGGTATACACCCACGTGAATTAAACCCTAAATGTAACTACTCCTTAATGTGGCTATGGAGCTCTATGCATTAGGATGGTGTTTCTGTGGATTGCATCTAAAAACGGAGGCATAGGGTGTAAACCGTCAGTGTAATGCACCAAATGGAAGTGTCCAGCAGGCTTTCTATAGCGCACAAACTTTTTCTAGGTTGCTGATAAAGTAGTTCAAATTGTTCCATAAGGTGCACCACTTGGTCAGTGGCCAAGATGCCCTTTAGGACCAGGTTAGATAATAGCCAGCCCTTTCCACCTCTTTAGCACTGACCTTCCTACCTTGGAGGGTGGCTATGGTGCCTGGTAGGGTGGTCAAAGCTGTGCCGCCACCGGTGGGTTGCTGAACAGAGCAGTGTGGAGGTGTGTGCCGGAGCTGAGAATCCAAGATGGCAACTGCCCCCTCTACCAAGGGTTGGTTGCATCCTCTGGGGAAAGTAGAGAGCAGGGCCTTCTATGTCTGGACCTTGCTGACCACATAGAATGATGTGGCGGGTTTGATTCGGCCTGCGGGCCTTAGGTTTGATGAATGTAGTCTAGAGAGATGTTATTAATCTTGTATTTCTGCTTCTCTAGTATACAGAATAGTGTATATAAGCCCTTAGTGATTAAGTGATGATTAGCTTTTCTTCTTTTCATTACTGCATTGTAGACATTAGTTTAGAATAAAGTAACCCAAATCACATATCTTTAGGCAATATATCTGGATATTCACACCCCCACTATGTTCCACTTTCTCTCTGTGTGTTCCACATTGCACAATTTGCATGATAAAGCTTGAGTATTATGGAATAATTACCCTCTGTGGGGCTAAGACTATTTACAAGTTTAACATATTCAAAATTAACACATTCATTTAGGATAAGAACAGTATTCCATGGCAGCCTCTTATTAACAACGCTATTAATATACTTCTATGCTACGTCTCATACAAGATGCAGAAAATGAGTGTCGGAGGAGTCCTCAGATCTGCAACGCTAGAGAAATTCCAATGGACGCCCCGAGAACAAGCATGTTAATGAACGCAGGTAAGATAGGCTTAAGGTCCCTGCTGTCACGGTAAAATGTGCATGACACCGAAATGACAACTACATCAAGAACCGGTGTATGGAGACGGTTTAACCCTTCCATGACTATCCTCTATCTAAAAAACAATGGCATCTTTTGGAATGTTACATTTAAATAATCTGTCGTTCCAAATATTTCCCTTGTCATATCACTACAATCAGTGTAGAGGCAAACGGTTTTTTAGGGGAAACATTTGTGCACTCCCCCCCCCCCCCCCCTTCCCCATTGAGTTCTATAAGGGCTTTTGGTGCACAAATACGAAGAAAAATAGAGCATGTTCTATTTTTTGCGTTACAAAATATGGAAATGTGAATGCATCCATCGAAATCCAATGACCCAGGAGGTCCCTTCCAACTCTACCATTCTATGATATCAATGGGTTCTATTCTCTACATATTGTGTGCGCAAATACGCCCAGAAGTTGCTGCAGTGAAGACCTGTTGTTTCAACATGCAACTTCAGCATATAATGGGTGCAGCAATGTGACCAAAGCAAGAGGAACATCAGCATATGGGCAGAGGTTTAGTAAGGTAAAGTAAAATTCACAACTGCAAATAATCCAGTCACCCCAAATGTATTAAACTACTCTTACGAAGGGTGGTAGAAGGTATTTTGGCACCCTACACAGGAAAGGCAAATTCCAACACCCCCCCCCCCCCCAGTCATAGAATTAATTTAAAATGATAAAGCTCCATACCATTGCTAGTGAAGAGATTAATTGGAACACCAATGGTGGTCTAAGGCAAGTGAATGAGACCAAGTACATTTACATGCCAAATAACCACTCAAAAGGGCGAATTCAAACAATAGCATAAAAATGCCTACCAACAGGGTGACAAACGTTGTCAAAAGTTGTTTCATTTCAGCTTGCCAAGAAAATAGTCGCTCGTTGATCAAAGGACATCTGGTGTAAAGTCACAGTTGTTCGTATTCGAATGACTTGAAAACAAATTTGCATGAAGATACCCCTATAAACAATATCTCAACAACCAACTAAGGAACTAGTTGACCTCCACAGCCTCCAGTGCTATTTGTGCCCTATTCATTGTTGTCCAAGCAGGTTGGCAGGAACTGATAGTGCTGGCATTTTGCCATATAGACAGCAAATTAAAGGCATAAGGCCATTAACATATATGTACAGTCAGGGACGGGTTTATATTCGCAACAAGTACATGCATATAAAACATATGCACACACAAGTACTGTTAACCTACAGACCCCCAAAAAGGACTACAGACAGAGAGAAACAAAGAATGCCTGAGAAGACTAACACAAAATGTATGTTCCTATTGTGTTGGCAGTGGACACTTCTTGAGATCTTGCCTAAAGAAGCCAGGGATTCTCTGCCACCTAGGATCAGTAAGAGAGGCTGTCGTAGGTGACATTGACTCCTCTCCAAACTTTCTGATTCCTGTCTGTGTAACAGTCCTGCTGTGTTCTAGGAATTTGTGAATGGCGTGTTCCGAGGCCTCCTGTATTCTTCCATTGTGTACCTTGACCACACATTTATTTTGACACCTGACATTTCCTCTTTTCGCAAACATGTGAAGATGTCTTACAACGTCTATGTCAAAATTGTTTACATGTAAGCTTGAAATATGCTAATTTGAACAAACCCGTCTGCCTTTCTTGGGTACATCATCTCTGCTCAGGGCCTCAATATGGGCCTGAAGAAACGGACAGTTGCCTTAAACTGGCCAAAGCCCCATCAACCTGAAGAGCATCCAGTGTTTTCTTGGGTTTGCTAATTATTACCGACAGTTAGGCTGCACGATGTTGGGGTATATGGGTGTAGTGTCACGTGACGCCAGTACCTTTGAGGGGGAACTACTGTTGTCCAAGAGTGAAATATTGAGAAGAGTCCATGTAGCTTTTGTGGTAAACCGAAGGTACGCGTTTTACTCAACGCTGTTATTGGTAGTAAAATACACAGTTCACACTTGGCAGAGTTTAGTCAAGCATTAACTTTCATGGTAATTCCGAGGGTAAGAATTCACACAAACTTCCTTTTACTTTCGCTCTCACTGTAAGCAAACATGAGCTGGCCAGTCTCAGATTTCTGGGTGTTTCTTCCAAGGAGTTATTCGTAGAAGTATGGGAGGGACTAAGCGGGCCGACTGAACGGAACTTCCTCTAACTCTTGAAAATTTTAGGGGTAAGTTACATTCACAGTTGTGAAGACTTTGTTTAGTCCCTTCCGCTCATGCTGGCTTGCTGCTGGTGTTTTTCCCCCTTCTTTTAACCTCCATTAAGGTAAGTGTCTTCTGCAGCTCTGCAGACTAACTCCTCTCCCGATCTCCTTCATAACACCAACTCTCCGACTCCTCCTTCACTTCCTGTAGACTTTCCCGCACTTTTCTCTTTTTCTGACTCACTTCCTGCCTTGCTCTGCTCACTTTTCCGGGATTGCCTCAACTCCTCCCCCTCCTACCAATCAGGAATTTAGTAGAAAGCAGACAATTTGAAGCGAGCGGTTACTGGGAAGACTAGCTTTAGCCCATGATTTAGGTGAAAAGACAAGGTCTCTCTCCTACAAGATACCCTCTATGTCTCCATAGGATCTCATAGCCAGGTATCCAGGACTTTCTGACTATTTGACTACCCTGTAGTACCCCTGCAAGTCAGCTGCACAGATTCCCCCTTGTAAATGAGCCCTAAATTGAATGATAAGTGAATGAGCCAACAATAATTTTTATGCCTGCATAAAATGAATGACGAACGAAAAGTGACTGATTATCGCTGGATCGTTGGCCCGCATTTAGGTTGAACGATATTGTTCTCTTTTGCACAATTTCTGAACCGCAATCGTTCTGTCTAAAAGCGCCTTTAGAATATCTGTGCACATGGATGAATTCTAATCACAGTTCACTCTACTTGCCTGCAGACAATCACTGTTACATATGGGTGCAAAGCGGATTGCTTACGGTTCTCCAAAACTAGAGGAAGTCGTAAAATTCCTTGTTATTATGCAGCACTAAATATCAATGTTCTCTGATGTCAGTAAACACTCTATAACACATATTTCATTCAGGGATTGTTAAAACCGAAGAGTTTCTAAGGCATAGAGGCAATAAAAAGTAATGATTATGTAGTTAACAGATAGTATGAGCCGATTCAGAAGACATACATCCACAAACCAGGGTAGTAAATAGCACAGCCATAAGTAAACCCTGCAGCGCCAGGGAGACAGTGCCTGGTTTTATTTCACAGAGTTCATCTGTACGCTCTCATACACTAATCTGTGCATGCACGCACGTTGGATGGTATCATGCCACACATACAATGCATTGGTAAAGACTTCAGACCCTTTCACGTTTTTACTTTTTGTTATGTTGGGGCCTTGTGCAAATTTAAAAAAATATAATCAGGTTATCCCCATCATTCTTCACTCAATACTCCATAATGATAAAGTGAAAACACAATGTTAGAAATCTTTAGACATTTTGTTTTAAATTAAAAGCCAAGATTTTTCATTGACCTAAATATTCACACCTTTTGTAAAGCAGCAGAAAAAGTCTCACCTCGTCTTATCCACTTCAGCTTGCAGCATATATTTCACATGCAGGAGTATACTCACATACTTCATTAACCACTGCTACTGAATAATATGAAATCCATCCCCCATTGCTGTATAAAGACAAATGTTCTATACTAGTATAATCGTTTTGATAGACATGTGTTTTGGGCTAGAACTCTTCTCTAACAGATTGTGCATTATGTGTATCCATAAAATTGTGATTAAGTGATTTTTCAAACAAAATGACTTCCACCCTAAGGGAACAGGGTGAGAGGTGTTTTGAAAGAAGAAACAAAGGGTTAATAATCAGGTGTTGTTTTTAATTAGTGTCACTATTTAAATAGGCTAGCAATGTTATTTGTAAGAGGTGATCAAGGCTCATGAGGAGCTGAAACTAGTCCTCTGAACCTGTGACTTGTATATGCACAGACTACAATAAAAGGAGTTTTTATTCACGGCACTTCAAAGTTCCCACCTGATTGATTCTGCTTTACTTATAAATATTCACACCCTTTGGCACCACGCTTGAAATGTGGCTCCGGGGGCCTCCCATTTCTCTTGATCATCTTTGAGATGTTTCTACACGTTAATTGGAGGCCAACTATGGTAAATTCAGTTGATTGTATATAATTTTAATTGCTCACAGCTCACAATGCATATCAGAGCCAAAATCAAGCCATGAAGAGGAAAGAACAGGATTGTGTGGAGGCACAAATCCGTAGAAGGCTACAAAAATTTCTTCTACACTGAAAGTTCCCAAGATCACAGTGGCCTCTATAATTTCTCTGTCTTGCTCTCTAATCATTACTTCTTTTCCTTTACTGTAAAGTATTCTTGACCTTCTAAGGACACTCCAATATACCACACAAGCAGAAATCTTCACCCTGTTTACACCCAACAATTCTCAGACTTAATAGAGTCTGCACTGTCCCAGATCTCTTCCCTCTCTTTGCCTGATCTGGCTGCTGAATGCTACAATAAAACTTGTAAAATTTTAGTGGATTAAATGGCACCCCCCATGATCCGACCCTCCTGACGCAGACCGTGGCAACCTCCTCAAACACGTTACCTCCGGCAGTGCTCTAGCTGTGCCAAATGCATGTGGAGAAAATCACATACATCTACGGTTTTCCTCCACTACATATTTATGCTTAGAACTTACAACCTTGACCTTCACCATGTCAAACAAGCCTAATTCACCTCTCATGTCCTTATTATCCAATAACCCAAAAAGACTCTTTGACGTTTGCTCAGCCCCCTATGACAGATCTCAGAGCTGAAGATCTGGTGGCTTACTTTAAAGAGAAAACTGACAACGTCCGGCAAGTAAAAACTTCCCAGTCTCCGACTAGCTTTGATCCCCTTCCTTCCTGCAACTCCTCTAGTTTTGACCCAAAAATAGAAAAAGAAGTCTCCAGGCTCCTCTCTTCGTCTCACACTACTACCTGCATTACTGACCCTCTTCCCTCTCACCTCCTTAAGTCCCTTTTGCTGGCTGTCATCGGTCGCCACAAAACAATATTCAACCTGTCTCTCTTCTGGTATCTTTCCGTCCTCCTTCAAATATGCTACGATATCCCCATTACTAAAGAAACCATCTCTAGACTCATCGCCTGCTGCCAACTACCAACCTGTCTCTAATCTCCCCTTCATCTCCAAACTCCTGGAACTATCTTTCAGATAACGCTCTTCTTGATCCCTTAGTTTGGTGCATTGCGAGACTCACAAAACTCGCGCAAATATGAACTCTATTCTTTTGAATGGAGTCATACACAAAAGCAATGTTTTCCCGCACTGCGATGCAGCAAGTGAAAAAATTGTGGCATGCTCTATTTTTTCATGTTCCTCACATGCTGTGCGATGTGCATGTGAATGTGATGCGGGTTTCCCATTGAAATCAATGGGAAACACTTCCAATCCATATAACCTGCTCTACTTCTTCTCCTTTTCCCCTTACCGTTGGGGTTCCTCAGGTTTTGGTTCTTGGCCCCCTCCTTTTTCCAATCTATATGGCCCCTATTGGACGAACTATTAGTAGATTTGGGTTTTGATAGTATCGCTACACTGACGACATCCAATTATATATTTCTTCCAGTGACGTCACACCCTTGCTTCTACAAAACACCAGTGATTGTCCGTCTGCTGTCTCTAACACTAGGTTGTCTCTCTAAAACAGAACCTCTCAAAAACGTAATTTCTTGTATTTCTGTCATTTACTGACTGACGTAAACCTGATATATCCATCTCAGTCTGTGGTACCACCATAACTCCTCAGCAGTGTCATATCTGATTCTAACTTCTCCTTCAATCCCCATATTCAGTCATTTTCTCGCTGATGTCACATGCACCTCAAAAACAACTGCCGAATCTGCCCTTTACTGACTGGAGACATCAAAAACTCTTCCCATTTCAGCTTGATTACTGCCCCTTGCTAATGATCAGGCTTCCCCTTTCCAAACCCTTCCCTCTCTAACCCATCCTGAATGCAACAACCAAGCTTATCTTCCTTGCCTTCACCCAATCAATACACTGGCTGCCCATCAAATACAGAATACAATTTAAACTCATCACTCTCATCCATAAGGCCCTCCACAGCGTTGTACTGCCCTAAATTTCCTCGCTCATCTATGTCTACCACCCTACCAGTGCTCTCCACTCTTCTAACGACCTTAGACTAAATTCCTCTCTGGCCCTCCAACTCCAACCTTTGTGATTTCTCCTAAGACGCACTAGTTCTCTGGAATGTGCTACCCCAGACAATCGGGGTAATTCCAAATGCCCACAGAATTAAGCAGGTCCTAAAAACACATCTTTTTAGGCAGACCTATCACAATCCCTAATCTAAACTCTTCCCTATCTACCTTGCTTCTACACTCTCCCTTGGAAGCCTGACTCGCTTCTTCCCCTGCCTCCCTCACACACCCTGTTGCACCTCCTATCTGCTTATTCACAAACATGGCTGTTGATCCACTCACATAGCTTTATGTATTTATGTATGTACATATGTATTGAACCCTATTTGTATATTTCCTTGTAGTCTGTAAACGCTTGCGAGAAGAGCCCTCACTCCTATTTCTCAAGCTTCGTTATCATTCTGCGTGTTTCTTCCGATTTCTAAAGCGCTGTGGAATATGTTGTAGCTATACAAATAAAGACTATTACTATTAATTAAAATCTGATCCAGAGCACAAGGGACCTCAGACTGGGCAGAAGGTTCACCTTCCAACAAGACAATGACTCTAAGCACACAGCCAAGACAACACATGAGTAACTTAGGAACAACTGTGAATGTTCTTGAGTGGCCCAGCCAGAGTTCTAACTTGAACCCAATCAAACATCTCTGGAGAGTCCTGAAAATAGTGTCCACAGATGGCCCCCATCCAACCTAACAGGGCTTGAGAGGATCTGCAGAGAAGAATGGTAGAAAAACAAATCCAGGTGTGCAAACCTTGTGGCATCATACCGAAGAAGACTGAAGGCTGTAATTGCTGTCAAAGGTGCTTCTTAGGGTGGCTTCACACGAGCATGTTTTTGTGTGGGCCTATGTGCGCACAAAAACACGCTTCTCTTAGAACCAATGCATTCCCTATGGTGTGTGCACATGTCCGTGGTTTACAGGCGTGCGCCTGCAAAGATAGGACATGCGTGCACCATAGGGAATGCACGCATTGTCTTCAACGGAGCCGCGGCTGCTCCTGGCGGCTCCATTGAAGACAATGGTCTGCCAGCACCTCTTAATTGTTTTTCAAGGGAAGAGCTTTACATATAAGCTCTTCCCTGAAAAACAAGAATTTTAGTGTAAAAAAAGAAAAAATACCTGTCCGCCGCTGCCGTGTCCCGGGGGATGAAGAACACATCTGCCGCATGCGGCAGATGTTTCCTTCATCCCCACGAGGAAAAAGAATTCCATGCTGCACCTGTCATAGATGTGACAGATGCAGCAAAGGAATTCTTCATCCCTGCGGGGAATAAAAAATTCCCTACTACAGCTGTCACAGATGACAGATGCGGCAGGGGTTCCAGCTGCTGGCATCCTATAATCGTATTTCAGGGAAGGGCTTTAAATATAAGCCCTTCCCTGAAAAACAAGGAAAAGTGGTGTTGAAAGTAAAAGAAAAAAAAAATCATACTCACCTTCCTTCAGCTGCCGGGGCTCAGCTGCATCCTCTCTGCGCTGTCATCCAGTTCTTTCAGCAGGCGGGGATTTAAAATCCCCGCCTGTTGAAAGAGCTGCTTCTGATTGGCTGAGACACTCAGCAAATCACAGGCAGCTCTCACCTGTCATTCATTCAGCGAGAGTTGCCTGTGATTGGCTGAGGTGCTCAGCCTGTCTGTGGTGGACAGGTAAGTATTTTTTTTTTTTACACTAAAATTCTTGTTTTTCAGGGAAGGGCTTATATGTAAAGCCCTTCCCTGAAAAACAATTCAGGGGTGACGGCAGACCATTGTCATCAACAGAGCCGCCGGCAGCAGCCACAACTCCATTGAAGGCAATGTACGGACCTTCATGCCCATGTGTTTTTGCACGTACAGGGGTGCGCACCTATGTACGCACAAAAACACGCTCGCGTGAAGCCACCCTTACTGAGAAGTATTTACTTAGCACTAAGTACAGGGTCTGAATACTTATGTCAATGAAAAATGTTACAAATTTTGGGCAGTTTTTTAAAAACTAAACAGTGTGTTTTCACTTTGTCATTAGGGGGTAGTAAGTGCAAAATGATGAGCAAAAGCTGGAATTTTTTTTCAATTGCACAAGGCAACATAACAAAATGTAAAAAATGAAGGGGTCAAAAGACTTTCCAAATCATTGTATGATGTGCCTTGCCACACTATCAGGAGAGCGTTATACCAGAACAATATGGGAAGGGAAGTAAAAGGCCAGGCAAAAATATACAGTTAATTAATACATTTGAGAACCTTGCTGTTAGATGTGGAAAGAAAGAACAAATACAAAAAATTCAGACGGAAAGTAGAGGAGTAAGAAACACCGATCACAAACTACAATGTCTCTACGCAAATAGGCAGAGCATGGGAAACAAAGAAGGAGAATTGGAGCTCCTAACACAGGAAGAGAAATATGATGTCATAGGCATCACGGAAACTTGGTGGAATGATACACAAGATTGGAATACAAGGCTTGAAGGATATAACTCCACAGAGATTCAAGCGTCTGAGCATGGGAGTTCTGTAGAAACTGTTTGGATAAGACAGTGTTTCCCAACCTTTTCAGCCTTGGGGCACCCCTGGGGAAAACATTTTACGGTGCGGCACCCCTACCAAAAGGGAGTGTGGTTAGGGGTGTGGCTGTGGTGTGGTCAGGGGCGTGGCTTATTACGACATATGATTTTTACCTCCATCATAAAAAGGACAGGGCCGTTTAAAAAAAAAACACACAGGGAGGAGCGCTGGGTGGGCTATTGATATACATTATATTTAAAATTAACATGCTGCGGTGTTAAATCCCTCACCACATGTCAGTATCCACATGGGTTTTGTACGGATTGTTTGCACACCATGTGGATGATTTTCAAAATCTCATCCACTTTGCTGCTACAGCTACGATAAATTCCACAACTAATCCGCCCCCTGTAGTAATGGCGACCCCCTATATTGGTGGCCCCACTAGTAATGGCAACCCCTTATATTGGTGGCCCCACTAGTAATGGCGACCCCTTATATTGGTGGCCCCGGTAGTGATGGCGAACCCCTATATTGGTGGCCCCGGTAGTGATGGCGACCCCCTATATTGGTGGCCCCGGTAGTGATGGCGACCCCCTATATTGGTGGCCCCGGTAGCAATGGCGACCCCCTATATTGGTGGCCCCGGTAGTGATGGCAACCCCCTATATTGGTGGCGACCTCCTATATTGGTGGCCCCGGTAGTGATGGCGACCCCCTATCTTGGTGGCCCCGGTAGTAATGGCAACCCCCACAGTGGCCTCGGTAGTAATTATATTGGTGCCCCCGGTAGCAATGGCGACCCCCTTATATTGGTGGCCCCGGTAGTGATGGCGACCCCCTATATTGGTGGCGACCCCCTATATTGGTGGCCCCGGTAGTGATGACGACCCCCTATCTTGGTGGCCCCGGTAGTAATGGCAACCCCCACAGTAGCCTCGGTAGTAATTATTGCAGCCCCGGCAGTAACAGGTGGCCTCGGTAGCAAAGGCGACCCCCTATATTGGTGGCCCCGGTAGCAATGGCGACCCCCTGTATTGGTGGCCCCGGTAGCAATGGCGACCCCCTATATTGGTGGCCCCGGTAGCAATGGCGACCCCCTATATTGGTGGCCCCGGTAGCAATGGCGACTCCCTTATATTGGTGCCCCCGGTAGCAATGGCGACCCCCTTATATTGGTGCCCCCGGTAGCAATGGCGACCCCCATATATTGGTGCCCCCGGTAGCAATGGCGACCCCCATATTTTGGTGCCCCCAGTAGCAATGGCGGCCCCCATATATTGGTGCCCCCGGTAGCAATGGCGGCCCCCATATATTGGTGCCCCCAGTAGCAATGGCGACCCCCATATATTGGTGCCCCCGGTAGCAATGGCGACCCCCATATATTGGTGCCCCCGGTAGCAATGGCGACCCCCCCCAGTGGCCTCGATAGTAATTATTGCAGCCCCGGCAATAATGGGTGACCCCCCATTGCGGCCCCGGCAGTCACCGGTGACCCCCATTGCAGCCCCGGCAGTCACCGGTGACCCCATTGCGGCCCCGGCAGTCACCGGTGACCCCCATTGAGGCCCCGGCAGTCACCGGTGACCCCCATTGCGGCCCCGGCAGCCACCCCTCGTGTGGCCACCATATCCCTGGCCACCCCTCATGCGGCCACCGTAGCAATGGCCACCCCTCCTGCGGCCACCGTAGCAATGGCCACCCCTCCTACGGCCACCGTAGCAATATAAACCCCACAGTAGACCCAGCAAAAATATTAACCCCCCCCAGTAACAACATCAACCCCCCCCCCAGTAACAACATTAACCCCCCCAGTAACAACATTAACCCCCCCAGTCCCCCAGTAACAACATTAACCCCCCATCCTCCAGTAACATTAATCCCCTGCAGTAATAAGATTAACACCACCCCCCCTTCAGTAGTAACATACACCCCCAGTAACAACAACAATAACCCCCCCCCCAACCCGTATACTTTCCTCCTCCTCCTCCTCCTCCCCCTCCTCCCCCTCCTCCTCCTCCTTCCATCCCTAGCTCCCGATTGGCTGTACCTCCAGGTCCTTGAAGGTCCTTTAGCAGTGTCTTGCATGTCGGGGCTGTTCCTCTACTTGGTCTCTGCTCCTGGCAGCATTCCTCCAGCTCCTCTAGCAGGGCCTTGCATGTCCCCACTACCGATGTGATTTCCAGTCAGAGAGCTGTTGCACCCCGGTTGGAAATCACTGTATTAGACAGTGAGGGGGATCAATGAGGGGAACAGGTTGCCACGGGAGGTGGTGAGTTCTCCTTCAATGGAAGTGTTCAAACAAAGGCTGGACAGACATCTGTCTGGGATGATTTAGTGACTCCTGCACTGAGCAGGGGTTGGACCCGATGACCCTGGAGGTCCCTTTCTTTACTTCAGTTTGACTACAGATAACTTCTATTCCATGGAAGCAATATTTGTATTGCTCAGTAATTTTGATTGATAGTGAATAACCCCAAATGGTGAGATTTTGGGTTGATCGATGCTGTGGCTGTGGCCACTGATTTGGTCCCTGATGTCAGACTTTACAGGAAATGTCCTTCAATGAGTTTAGCTTCTCTGATGATAAACTGAAATGTCTATAAACCCGCAATGATCTTTTTTCCGGAATGGCAATATATGAGACAATATTAAATCCTTGAAAAACCGAATCGAGTTGTTCAGCTGCTCTGGTGCTTTATAGCAGGAGGCAGCTCGTCTGAACTCTGTGCTGAACCTTCATTCATTTTCGAAGCCTCAAACCTTATTTCCAACAAAAAATTGCTCCAGAACCCACGTGTGTAATAAAGGAGTCTTCTCAAAAGAGTTGTTGTTTTTCCTTCAGACTTGTCAATTTATATTATATCATTTGTATTCATTTCAAAACCAGGATGCGTGTGTCAAACCTCATATCCCAAGCAAGACTGGTCTCCCAGTCTCCTTACAATCTGCCTATTATAGACATGCCACAGGCACATTTTAATAGGCAAACAATTATGGCAGCCCTGGACGGCAACCACGCAATCTTCGGGCTGTTCGGGAAATTTAGAGACTTTTCTCAAGGAATGAAATATTCCACAACAGCATTGTGCCGTCCCTGGATTTCGCACCCAATCCGCACTAACTGCTAACGAAATTGCCAACAGGATTCCACTATTTTCAATTCTGCACCAAAATCTTCACATTAGCAATTATCTCTCATCATGGCGATCGCAGGCGGGCGTTTCAACAACAGCATATGCTGTGGACATGTATATGAGTTCTAAGTGCACCAAGTATGTGGCGTTAGGTTGTATATAGCGGTATGTTGTCGGGAAGGGGTTAAGTATCTACACCATATAAGAAGAGCAGTTTTACAGAATGTTTCCGTTAGTGTTAGGGCTCATGTCCACAGGCGGATTTGATTTGCGGAATCTACGCTTGGCTCAATCTGCAATTGACATAGCAGGCAGGCCGCAGATTCTGCGGGTAAGCAGAAGTTTAGAAAAATAAATACATGTATTGTGCATGGCCCTGGCCCGCCAGCCGGCGCTTCCACACACATCAGCAGTACAGACCCGGACAGGTACACAATGTCCCCGGCCGTGGGAGCGTCAGATTCCGATGGAGGGTCCCGCATGAGGAATCCAACCCGCCCGTGGACATAAGGCCTTAGTGGCAGTTTTCATTTGGTGCTAAGGCCTTGTTCACACGGGTGACAAACTCGCACGATTTTGTCGAGTTGCTACAGATCGCATGTGTGTGAAAACCACGCTTTCCTATGGGTTAATTCACACATGCGATGTTTTGTGGCATGCAACAACCCAACACAAAAACCTTGTGTATCCGGCGATATGCCCGTGACTCATGATGTTTTGTAGCCTATGGAGCCTTCCTCTCTGTTGCATTGCATCACACGAAAACGCGATTTTCGTGCGGTGCGACGCAACTTTGGCAGTAGTAAATCCTACTGACAAAACCCTAATCTAAGCCCTGGCTGCAGGAAAAAATATTTAAAAAGTATACATCCCCTTAGAACCTCTGTCATCTTCTGCACGTCTTCTCCCCAACACTATTCTCCTTCATCTCTTCTGGCCGGGGATTGAAAAATCCTCGCCTCCTGAAAGCGCTGCCACTGATTGGCTGAAGCTTAGTCAATCACAGCCATTCATCGAGCGCTGGCTCTGATTGGCTAAGCGTCAGCCAATCAGAGCCAGCGGTTCCAGGAGGCTGGGATTTTTCAATTCCCAGCCAGCAGGGATGAAAAACAGTGCCGGGACAGCTCTTCTAAGGTGATGAATACTTTTTTTCCCTGCAACTAGGGCTTATTTTCGCGGTATGGCTTATATTTCAAGCCCCCCACCCCCACCCCCCTGAAAATCCTTGCATGTGGGGCTACAAATTCACGTGACTTCGTAGCACCACATGCAACTTTGTAGCACTACAAAATCGCGGTATCACCATATGAAACGATGCGATATTGCTGCGATTTTCTCGGTCTGATGCCGTGTCACCCGTGTGAACGAGGCCTAAGGAGCAAGTGATAGACTTAAATGGCAATTACTAAGTCATACAGAAGATACATAAGGCCTTCTTGTGAGGTTTAACTCCTGCTGGCTTACCTCACAGTATTCGGTAATGATGCAGAAGCTGGCCTTTTCTAGGAAGCTGGAGTGAAACTTGACAATGGCGGGGTGATCTAGCTTTGACAGTAGCTGAGCTTCCAAGTTGGCTTGAACAGTTTCATTGGGGTTCAGGTCTCCGACAGCTATTTCCTTTAGGACTTTTCTATAAGAACAAACACATATAGTCAAGAGTCTAACCCATATATTCACTAAGTCTTTTTAAGGTCTAAGACCAGCTTCGCGTGGGTATATGCATATTAGCATGAGCCTGAGAGTAACATTTTTGCGGAATGAAGGACTCTTTTTTTTGCGTACGCATCAGCGTACTTTACTGTACTTTTTGCACCAGCAAGACACTTTCATTTGTACACAAAAAAAAGACACACCGATTGAAATGGCTAATTAATCTTAATGAGTTCCAGATGTCTTCCATGTCCTGTGCAATTACGCAGTGTTTCACGTATGTCCTTGCATGTGCATTTGTGCCCCCCCTAGGACTTCTATGGAGACCTTTGCTATACAAATACACAGAAAAATAGAACATTTAGAACATTCTATTTTTTTTTGTGCAACCTGAAATGCAAAATATGAAAATGTAAAAAAAAAATCTGGTTACTTGTATAGTGTCAACTTATTCTGCATTCAGGAAACTTATTACCCCCCACCAAGCTGAGTACTCATTTTACCGACCTCGGAAGAATGGAAGGCTGAGCCAACCTTGAGCCATGCTGAAAAAAAGATCATTGCAGGTTTACAGACATTTCAGTTTACCATCAGAGAAGCTAAACTCATTGAAGTTGCAGTTTTTTTGTGAACATGAAAAATGGATGACAAACTCATAGAAAAAAGCGGATTAAGGACGCCTACAGATGGCATATGGAACTGCACCCAGATTTTAAAAAAAAGTTTGTTTTTTTTAAACAATATAGATTAATCTGTGTACAATCATGTCCCTTAATGTTCTTTTACACGAGCCGAGACTCTCCTGATCTTCATTTGCCTGAGCGGATGAGCTGGTGAGGTCAATGCCAGCTCGCCCGCGCTCATGCAGCCCGTTTTAACTGCACGATGCTTGTTGAGAATTGTGCAGTTCTCATGCACTATTTACTTGGTGTTTCCCATTTTTATGTGAAACATTGAACAATCCGTGTTTAAATGGCACGCTTAGTGCGCAAACTGGCACTGATTTTTATGCCGGCTGAATCTCGCAATTCTCATTCGTCGTTCAGTTGTTGCCGGTATGTAAACTAAACTATTATCATTCAGTTTTGCTCATTTGAACGATTTTCTAAACAGTAGATTAGCAAGAAGGGGGGCGGCATTACACGTGACTGCAAGATCCGACTATACACGTTTTTTGTAGTACGGTATGTAGTCTCATTCCTCTGCATAAAAGCTGAATACACAGAACGGTGGGATTAGTTCTTCCATCAAGGCTATTTATTCGCAGACTTGTTTATTTTTTTACTATGGCGCATGGACGCAATGGTATAAACTGCACACGGGCATATCTTTTAATTAGTTTTATTTATATACCATCCATCCTCCTAGTATTTCCCTTCCCCATGCTGTCCGCTATGGCATTTGGCGTTATTGGTATAGTCATGACAAGCTTGTCACCGGCAGTCCTATACACACGCCTATTACCTCCCTAGTGGGAAAGCCACTTAAAATACTATGAACGTCTGTGATTCCTCCGAAATGTCATAAAACTAAGTTCAAATTGTGCCTATTTACACCTTTAAAAGATATTGAGGAAATGTTGGCAGATCAACAAAGCTAAGAGAACAAAGGTTAGGCAATGTTAGTGGGAAGCGCCGTAGAGGAAGGTTATTTTAAAGGGCACCAACTGTAGACAATAAAAGAAGAGAAATGTGATAGCTTCTTTCTTTATTTACTGCTTCCCTTTTATCATAGACCGTCTCATACTGCAATGATATCTGTGAGAAGTAGAAACCTCAGATAACACTGGTGTCTGGCTAGAAGGACACCGGCCCTTGCCCAACGCTCCGTCTAAAACTAATGACTAGAGATGAGCGAGCACCAAAATGCTCGGGTGCTCGTTACTCGGGACGAACTTTTCGCGATGCTCGAGGGTTCGTTTCGAGTAACGAACCCCATTGAAGTCAATGGGCGACCCGAGCATTTTTGTATATCGCCGATGCTCGCTAAGGTTTTCATGTGTGAAAATCTGGGCAATTCAAGAAAGTGATGGGAACGACACAGCAACGGATAGGGCAGGCGAGGGGCTACATGTTGGGCTGCATCTCAAGTTCACAGGTCCCACTATTAAGCCACAATAGCGGCAAGAGTGGCCCCCCCCCCTCCCAAAAACTTTTACTTCTGAAAAGGCCTCATTAGCATGGCATACCTTTGCTAAGCACCACACTACCTCCAACAAAGCACAATCACTGCCTGCATGACACTCCGCTGCCACTTCTCCTGGGTTACATGCTGCCCAACCCCCCCCACCCCCCCCCCCACAGTGCACACCAAAGTGTCCCTGCGCAGCCTTCAGCTGCCCTCATGCCACACCACCCTCATGTCTATTTAGAAGTGCGTCTGCCATGACGAGGAACCGCAGGCACACACTGTAGAGGGTTGGCACGGCTAGGCAGCGACCCTCTTTAAA
This sequence comes from Eleutherodactylus coqui, assembly GCF_035609145.1. Taxonomy (NCBI): domain Eukaryota; kingdom Metazoa; phylum Chordata; class Amphibia; order Anura; family Eleutherodactylidae; genus Eleutherodactylus; species Eleutherodactylus coqui. Next base: position 41,443,751 of record NC_089848.1, read on the forward strand.
AGGGGCGGGGCGATAGCCCACAATGCTGTACAGAAGCAATGAGAAATATAATCCTGTGCCACCGCCATCAGGAGCTGCACACGTGGGCATAGCAATGGGGAACCTATGTGCCACACACTATTCATTCTGTCAAGGTGTCTCTGCATGCCCCAGTCAGACCGGGCTTTTTAATTCATAGACACAAGCAGGTACAACTCCCTATTGTGAAGTCCCTGTCGACCGACAGCATGGGTGGCTCCCTGGAACCCACCGGCGATACACAGAAATATCCCATTGCATTGCCCAACACAGCTGAGGTAGTAATGTCGTGCTTAATGCAGGTGGGCTTCGGCCCACACTGCATGCCCCAGTCAGACTGGGGTTCTTTACAAGTGGAAACAGATGCATTTATAATTCTCTGTGGACCCACAGCATGGGTGGGTGCCAGGAAGCCACCGGCGGTACACAAAAATATCCCATTGCATTGCCCAACACAACTGAGGTAGTAATGTCGTGCTTAATGCAGGTGGGCTTCGGCCCACACTGCATGCCCCAGTCAGACAGGGGTTATTTACAAGTGGAAACAGATGCATTTATAATTCTCTGTGGACCGACAGCATGGGTGGGTGCCAGGAAGCCACCGGCGGTACATAGAAATATCCCATTGCATTGCCCAACACAGCTGAGGTAATAATGTCGTGCTTAATGCAGGTGGGCTTCGGCCCACACTGCATCCCCCAGTCTGACTGGGGTTCTTTACAAGTGGAAACAGATGCATTTATAATTCCCTGTGGACCCACAGCATGGGTGGGTGCCAGGAAGCCACCGGCGGTACATAGAAATATCCCATTGCATTGCCCAACACAGCTGAGGTAGTAATGTCGTGCTTAACACAGGTTGGCTTCGGCCCACACTGCATGCCCCAGTCAGACTGGGGTTCTTTACAAGTGGAAACAGATGCATTTATAATTCTCTGTGGACCCACAGCATGGGTGGGTGCCAGGAAGCCACCGGCGGTACACAAAAATATCCCATTGCATTGCCCAACACAACTGAGGTAGTAATGTCGTGCTTAATACAGGTGGGCTTCGGCCCACACTGCATGCCCCAGTCTGACTGGGGTTATTTACAAGTGGAAACAGATGCATTTATAATTCCCTGTGGACCCACAGCATGGGTGGGTGCTAGGAAGCCACCGGCGGTACATAGAAATATCTCATTGCATTGCCCACACAGCTGAGGTAGTAATGTTGTGCTTAATGCAGGTGGGCTTCGGCCCACACTGCATGCCCCAGTCTGACTGGGGTTCTTTAGTTGTGGAAACAGATGCATTTATAATTCTCTGTGGACCCACAGCATGGGTGGGTGCCAGGAAGTCACCGGCGGTACATAAATATATCCCATTGCATTGCCCAACACAGCGGATGTAACGTCAGCTGTAATGCAGGTGGGCTAAAAATTCATTTGATTACACTGTAGGCGAGGGCCCACAAAAATTGCTGTATCAACAGTACTAATGTACATCAGAAAAATTGGCCATGGCCAACCAAGAGGGCAGGTGAAACCCATTAATCGCTTTGGTTAATGTGGCTTAAGTGGTAACTAGGCCTGGAGGCAGCCCAGTTTAACGAAAAATTGGTTGAAGTTAAAGTTTCAACGCTTTTAAGAGCATTGAAACGTATAAAAATTTTTTAGAAAAATTATATGAGTGAGCCTTGTGGCCCTAAGAAAAATTGCCCGTTCGGCGTGATTACGTGAGGTTTCAGGAGGAGGAGCAGGAGGAGGAGGAGGAGGAATATTATACACAGATTGATGAAGCAGAAATGTCCCCGTTTTGGATGGTGAGAGAGAACGATGCTTCCATCCGCGGGTGCAGCCTACGTATTGTTTAGGTATCGCTGCTGACCGCTGGTGGAGAACAGAAGTCTGGGGAAATCCAGGCTTTGTTCATCTTGATGAGTGTAAGCCTGTCGGCACTGTCGGTTGACAGGTGGGTACGCTTATCCGTGATGATTCCCCCAGCCACACTAAACACACTCTCTGACAAGACGCTAGCCGCAGGACAAGCAAGCACCTCCAGGGCATACAGCGCGAGTTCAGGCCACGTGTCCAGCTTCGACACCCAGTAGTTGTAGGTGGCAGAGGCGTCACGGAGGACGGTCGTGTGATCGGCTACGTACTCCCTCACCATCCTTTTACAGTGCTCCCGCCGACTCAGCCTTGACTGGGGAGCGGTGACACAGTCTTGCTGGGGAGCCATAAAGCTGGCAAAGGCCTTGGAGAATGTTCCCCTGCCTGCGCTGTACATGCTGCCTGATCTCTGCGCCTCCCCTGCTACCTGGCCCTCGGAACTGCGCCTTCTGCCACTAGCGCTGTCGGATGGGAAGTTTACCATCAGTTTGTCCGCCCGGGTCCTGTGGTATAGAATCATTCTCGAACCCCTTTCCTCTTCGGGAATGAGAGTGCAAAGGCTCTCCTTATACCGTGGGTCGAGCAGTGTGTACACCCAGTAATCCGTAGTGGCCAGAATGCGTGTAACGCGAGGGTCACGAGAAAGGCATCCTAACATGAAGTCAGCCATGTGTGCCAGGGTACCTGTACGCAACACATGGCTGTCTTCACTAGGAAGATCACTTTCAGGATCCTCCTCCTCCTCCTCTTCCTCCTCCTCAGGCCATACACGCTGAAAGGATGACAGGCAAGCAGCATGGGTACCGTCAGCAGTGGGCCAAGATGTCTCTTCCCCCTCCTCCTCATCTTCTTCCTCCTCCTCCTCCTCCTCCTCACCGCGCTGAGATATAGACAGGAGGGTGCTCTGACTATCCAGCGACATACTGTCTTCCCCCCGGCTCTGTTTCCGAGCGCAAAGCGTCTGCCTTTATGCTTTGCAGGGAACTTCTCAAGATGCATAGCAGAGGAATGGTGACGCTAATGATTGCAGCATCGCCGCTCACCACCTGGGTAGACTCCTCAAATTTTCCAAGGACCTGGCAGATGGCTGCCAACCAGGGCCACTCTTCTGTAAATAATTGAGAAGGCTGACTCCCACTGCGCCGCGCAAGTTGGAGTTGGTATTCCACTATAGCTCTACGCTGCTCATAGAGTCTGGCCAACATGTGGAGCGTAGAGTTCCACTGTGTGGGCACGTCGCACAGCAGTCGGTGCACTGGCAGATTAAACCTATGTTGCAGTGTCCGCAGGGTGGCAGCATGCGTGTGGGATTTGCGGAAATGTGCGCAGAGCTGGCGCACCTTTCCGAGCAGGTATGACAAGTGGGGGTAGCTTTTCAGAAAGCGCTGAACCACCAAATTAAAGACATGGGCCAGGCATGGCACGTGCGTGAGGCTGCCGAGCTGCAGAGCCGCCACCAGCTTACGGCCGTTGTCACACACGACCATGCCCGGTTGGAGGCTCAGCGGCGCAAGCCAGTGGTCAGTCTGCTCTGTCAGACCCTGCAGCAGTTCGTGGGCCGTGTGCCTCTTCTCTCCTAATCTGAGTAGTTTCAGCACGGCCTGCTGACGCTTGCCCACCGCTGTGCTGCCACGCCGCGTGACACCGACTGCTGGCGACGTGCTGCTGACACATCTTGATTGCGAGACAGAGGTTGCGTTGGAGGAGGAGGAGGAGAAAGGTGCTTTAGTGGAGGAAGCATACACCACCGCAGATACCACCACCGAGCTGTGGCCCGCAATTCTGGGGGTGGGTAGGACGTGAGCGGTCCCAGGCTCTGACTCTGTCCCAGCCTCCACTAAATTCACCCAATGTGCCGTCAGGGAGATATAGTGGCCCTGCCCGCCTGTGCTTGTCCACGTGTCCGTTGTTAAGTGGACCTTGGCAGTAACCGCGTTGGTGAGGGCGCGTACAATGTTGCGGGAGACGTGGTTGTGCAGGCCTGGGACGGCACATCGGGAAAAGTAGTGGCGACTGGGAACCGAGTAGCGCGGGGCAGCCGCCGCCATCATGCTTTTGAAAGCCTCCGTTTCCACAAGCCTATACGGCAGCATCTCTAGGCTGATCAATTTTGCAATGTGCACGGTTAACGCTTGAGCGTGCGGGTGCGTGGCGTCGTACTTGCGCTTGCGCTCAAACTGTGGCACTAGCGACGTCTGGACGCTACGCTGAGAGACATTGCTGGATTGGGCCGAGGACAGCGGAGGTGATGGTGTGGGTGCAGGCCAGGAGACGGTAGTGCCTGTGTCCTCAGAGGGGGGTTGGATCTCAGTGGCAGGTTGGGGCACAGGGGGAGAGGCAGTGGTGCAAACCGGAGGCGGTGAACGGGCATCGTCCCACCTTGTGGGGTGCTTGGCCATCATATGCCTGCGCATGCTGTTGGTGGTGCCTCCCCAGCTGATCTTGGTGCGACAAAGGTTGCACACTACAGTTCGTCGGTCGTCAGGCGTCTCTGTGAAAAACTGCCACACCGTAGAGCACCTTGACCTGTGCAGGGTGGCATGGCGCGAGGGGGCGCTTTGGGAAACAGTTGGTGGATTATTCGGTCTGGCCCTGCCTCTACCCCTGGACACCGCACTGGCTCGGCCTGTGCCCACACCCTCACTTGGCCCTCTGCGTCCTCGGCCGCGTCCACGTCCTCTAGGCCTACCCCTACCCCTCAGCATGCTGTATTAGCAGTGATTGGATTTCACAGGCAGGAAAGAAATTGGCGCAAGGCTGCACTGAACCGTAGCTGGTTGCGTCTGATTTTTTTACGTTCTCCACGCAGCACACACGTACCCAGAGCCCTTAGGACTGACAGAGGCAGGGCAAATATACTTTCTTCCCTTTTGTTTAAAAAGATAGGCCCACTGCGTCTATTCACTGAATAATAAGTTTAATAACTGACACTGTGTTGCGGCCCTGCAAAAGTGTCACAGAACTTTACTGTTGCAGAGTTATTAACTGTGGCAGAGCAGGTATTTCCCAGGCAGGAAAGAAATTGGCGCAAGGCTGCACTCAACCGTAGCTGGTTGCGTCTGATTTTTTTACGTTCTCCACGCAGCACACACGTACCCAGAGCCCTTAGGACTGACAGAGGCAGGGCAAATATACTTTCTTCCCTTTTGTTTAAAAGGATAGGCCCACTGCATCTATTCACTGAATAATAAGTTTAATAACTGACACTGTGTTGCGGCCCTGCAAAAGTGTCACAGAACTTTACTGTTGCAGAGTTATTAACTGTGGCAGAGCAGGTATTTCCCAGGCAGGAAAGAAATTGGCGCAAGGCTGCACTCAACCGTAGCTGACTGCGTCTGATTTTTTCTGAACGTTCAGCGCACAGCACACACGTACACAGAGCCCTGAGTACTGTAAGAGGCAGGCCAAATAGAATTTTTTCCCTGCTTTTTACAAGGAACACCCACACTGCGTGTATTCAATGAATAATGTATGTCTTCTGGCCCTGCCTACACAATTCTATCCCTGTAGTATTAATGCCGTGTGCAATGCTCTGCACAGCCGGTTTTGAGAAAAAAAATAAAATATGCAACACTGCTAACAGCAGCCTGGACAGTACTGCACACGGATAGATGTGGCCCTAGAAAGGACCGTTGGGGTTCTTGAAGCCTACACTAACTCCTAACACTCTCCCTGCCTAACCCCCACTTCTGTCCCTATTGCAGGGCGCAATGCTCTGCAGATCCAATTTTGGGGAAAAAAAAAAAAAATACTGTGCTAACACAGTACTGCACACTAGTAGATGTGGCCCTAAGAAGGGCCGTTGGGGTTCTTGAAGCCTACACTAACTCCTAACGCTCTCCCTACAGCAGCTCCAGCACGATAGTACTTTCCCTCAGCTAAGTCACAAGGCATGTGTGGCGAGCCGCGGGAGGGGCCGATTTTTATACTTGGGTGACATCTGATCTTTCCAGCCACTCACAGCAGGGGGGGTGGTATAGGGCTTGAACGTCACAGGGGGAAGTTGTAATGCCTTCCCTGTCTTTCAATTGGCCAGAAAAGCGCACTAACGTCTCAGAGAGGAAACTGAAAGTAACCGGAACACCGCGTGGTACTCGTTAAGAGTAACGAGCATCCCGAACACCCTAATATTCGCACGAATATCAAGCTCGGACGAGTACGTTCGCTCATCTCTACTAATGACCAAAAACAGTAGGGACCCTTTTGAATTGCTTGATTATTGGGCACGGACATTTGTTTGGCAGACAATCAGGGCATGTAAAAGAGCCAACAAGAAGCCAAAGAATGAGCAAACATTGACTGTTGGCAAGCATATGAATTGCTTCCTGATTAGCTGTACGTCTTCCCGTAAGAACAAGGAGATGTACAATCGACCTAATTAAAGAAGCGCTGATCAACATGCATGTCCGCCGTGTACTTTAGTTTATTAGACCCCACCTCCGGCAGAGTCTAGTAGGCTTCTGTCATAGGCCTAATAGGCTGCACTACGTAAGTATTGCAGTGTACTATCTTAGCAATCAAACAATCGCATCTGAAAATCCCCTTCAGGGAATAAAAATAGTGGCAAGCAAAGTTCAATTAAAGTTTAATTTAAAAGGGAACGAAGTTCAGTAAAATGTTATGGGTCTTAGAATGAGTCAATAAAGATTTAATTGTTTTGCTTTAAAAATGTTTTTTTATTGTGTAAAAATAGTAAAACATAAGAAGAAAAATCTGTGACATCGGGCCGACAATTCGCCTGGCCTGCAAGGACCTTTTGTCCTGCTCCTAAGACAAAAATGGAAGGGATATCAAGGAACTTGACATCTATGTTCTCTTCAGGATCTCTATTCCACTGCTACCTCAGAAACAAGCAAAAAATACTCCAGACTTAAGAAATTAAAATACTGTGGACAAGATTTTCCATTCATTTTTTAGGTTAAAGAGATACTGCCATCTTATAAAGTGGGCATATATCACTAGAATATGCCAGCTCTTTATGAAGGGTGGGCGCCCCATCACTGGGACCCTCGCTGATCCGAAGAATATTTGGAGTGTTTCCTCTTTGCAGAGCCAATAACATAGAATATTCAGCCCTCTATTAGGAAGTGTATCCCAAACAAAGTCTGTGGAATTGAGTTTGGAGAACTGATTTTGAGGGCTCATTCACACGGGTATAAATAATTTCGGTCCATTACAAAAAATGGCATCATGGCTCCCAGCAGCTGAGCGGTCATGCCAGAAAAACGGCACCGTCTGAGGCCTCTGATTGGCTGCAGCGGTCATGTCAAGAAAACAGCACCGTCTGTGGCCTCTGATTAGCTGCAGCAGTCATGCCAGGAAAACGGCACCATCTGTGGCTTCCGAATTGGCTGCAGCAGTCATGCCAGGAAAACGGCACCTTTCTGTGGCCTCTGATTGGCTGCAGCAGTCATGCCAGGAAAACGGCACCTGTCTGTCGCCTCTGATTGGCTGCAGCGGTCATGCCAGGAAAACGGCATCTGTCTGTGGCCTTTGATTGGCTGCAGCAGTCATGCCAAAAAAAAAAGGCACCTGTCTGTGGCCTCTGATTGGCTGCAGCGGTCATGCCAGAAAAAAGGCACCTGTCTGTGGCCTCTGATTGGCTGCAGTGGTCATGCCAGGAAAACGGCACCTGTCTGTGGCCTTTGATTGGCTGCAGTGTTCGTGCCAAGCAAACGGCACCTGTCTGTGGCCTTTGATTGGCTGCAGTGTTCATGCCAAGCAAACGGCACCTGTCTGTGGCCTCTGATTGGCTGCAGCAGTCATACCAGAAAAACGGCACCTGTCTGTGGCCTCTGATTCGCTGCAGCGGTCAGGTGGTATCCATTCCGGGACAAGGATGACCGTCAGGCTGCAGAACTAGATCGCTGGTGCAGAGGACATGTAAGTACCTCTGCTTTTGTTATTCTAACACATTTGTACCTATAATTAAAAAATCATCCAGCAATCGAACGACCCCTTTAAAACAACCCTATAAAGCTTCATATTGGCGAATAAAAAAACTGTTGTATTTTATTGTCCAGATTCCATTTTATTTAAAGTGAATTCTATTTCATGCTGAAGAATTCGGAACTAAATCTCAGATCTTTGTTAGCCAGTAAATGGCGAATTCAGTAGCGCACTTAAAAGTACTGTTAAATCTAATTGTAGAACCATTATGTACGGCATGAATAATATATTCACTGTAGAACTTTGGAATACAATTGTCTTGAAGTATATAAAATAGGTCTAATTTCTGAAATGCGGTTCTGCATTGTTCTGCCATCTCCCTGACAGAAAGGAATAGCCAGCGGCGTCTCTATAAAACACCCGGGGAGCCGCGGCATTCTTCCCTGGTGATAAAAGGCGCACATTCATTTAAATATTTACAAGTCTTTTCTCCAAGTAAAATGCCTCATTTGGGAAATCAGCATAACGTAAAGGTCAATAAAGTATAAAAACCACAAAGCATGAAGCCAGAGAAAACAGAAAGGTAGCAACGCAGTAGCCAGATATTAAAATATATCACAAAGATGAAGAATTCTAGGTTCTTCACCTAAATGCATCCAAAAATTCGTATTTTCTTTCATCTAGTTCACACTAATGTCAGAGGCATAACCTGAAGCTTCTGGGCCCCGATATAAAACCTGTAACAGGGCCCCCAACTATAATGCTTTACTCATAGTACTGGGCTCCCCATATGGAGAGGAGAGGCCTTATGCGCCCCCTAACGCTTCTGGGCATGGGTGCAACCGCAACCCCTGCATCCCCTATAGTTATCAATCTCCTCCTGCTGCATCAAGAAGAGTATTGTAAAAATAAATGTTGCTGCCATTTTTATATCAAGTACGCCCCCTTAGTCCTCTCTCACACGGGCGACAGTGATATCGCCACGAGAAAATCGCAGCAATATCACATCTGTGTTATGTGCGATATCGCTACATTTTCTCGTGGCGATGTCGCGCTCTTGTGTCACTACAAAGTCTCACAACTTTTTAGCACCATTTTGCCTAAGCCATACCCTGAAAATAGGCCCCAGCTGCCTGAAAAAAAAAATGGCTGTGATTGGTCCATCAAGCGCTGGCTCTGAATGGCTGAGCGGCAGCGCTCGAGAACCAATCACAGCCAGCGCTTCCTGTAGGCGAGGGTTTTTAAACTCAGGAAATGCTGAGTGAAAACTGAAGAGACGTGTGTCGGAGCCGGACAGCGCCTCTTAGGTCATGTTTTTGGTTTTTTTAAGGCAGCTAGTGCTTTTTTTGCGCATGATGCGATGCAACACATAGGAAGCCTCTATAGGGAAACATGGGCTACAAAATCTCGCAAATCACAGCAATATTTAGCAACCCACGATTTTTCTTCTCATAATCTAGCAGCGTACAAAACCTCGCTAATGTGAAGGAACCCATTGGAAAGCACGGGCTTCACACACATGCGATTTGTAGCACCGTCGCATCGCGAAAAAATGCGCAATTTTGTCGCCCGTGGGGAAAGTAGCCTTAAAGGGCAACTGTCACCACCTTGGAGCTTTATAAATCATGTTGTGGTACTCAAAGCTTAGAGGATGTGGGTTGGGGGAGCAACCCTCATTGGGTCGCCGTTTCCAGAGCTGTGCCCCAATAAAACAGCATACGCACACACGCGCTTGCCCTTTAATTCATTGTCCTTTGATGCGATCTATGTTATTGGGCAGAATGTAGACAAACTAGCAGTGCACAAACCAATTTTGTGCACTGCATGTAAATTGCGATCCCCTATAAGGGACCTGCAGGATATTGTATCGTGCCACCAGCCCGTAGTTGTCAGAATTAGGTCAAGGAGCCTTCTGGAGAGTTCCTACAAATGTTGAGGCCTGCATGTTCGCCCAACATGAGCCCAATGGAGCATTTATAGGATATTGTGAAGAGGTTCATTTGCACCCAAGATCTTCCACCTACAAACACCATGGAGTTGTTGGTGGCTATCTGGATGGCATATATGATATTAGTTCCTGTTTCATGACTTTTGGCACATCAATGTAAATTAATATGATGCAGATTTAAAATCTGCACCACAAATTCATTAACCCTTTCCAATCCACTGTCTGATGTCTAAAGACATTATGATTTAAGGCTGTACAGCTCCGATGTTGGAAGACGTCCGTCGGGGTTCTTTTACTGTATATTGCCAGCCTCTCTGCTGTTAGAGCCTATCCAACGTGTCACCTCATGCAGTACTGGCTTTAGCCAGCATACAGCGCCATTGTATAACAGCAGAAAAAGAGTAAGCCCCCTAGGAAAACCAGGATACAAATTGGATTGGAAAGGGTTAACACTGAAGATTTCTTCTACAGCTTGTGGTGAGATTTCTTGAAATCTCATTAATTTTGCTGCTACTGTAATATTCTGTCTATTTTCCACAAGGAAGCCCGCAGTGGACAATACGCGACATATATGCTATATGTGAACGTAGCTTAAGGCTTTAGCTGGAAGTATGGAAAGATGTGCGGGTCAACTATTCTTCACAAATGAAACGGAATGTTTGGAACTGGTAAGTTACAAGCAAACACAATTCTCTGAAGTTTGCTCATCTCTGGCTAACAAGAAGCTGTGTCTACAATTAGGCCATGACTCAGTGCTGAGATATTCAGTTGTCGTATGTAAGATGCCAAAGACATGAAAATTGAATAAAGGATCCACTTTTTTGGAAGGAAATTGTAGATTTCATTGTACCATAATAATGGGCTTTGACCAATGGGGAATCGTATAATTAGCTTTTCTCTTCTTCATACAATTGTCCAAGAATTCCAATTTACGATATAGAACAATTACAACCAAGTAATTCTTTTTGGGAAAAAAATCTTCTGGCAATAACAAAAATACTGCCGCATGTTTGGCCCTCAGGGACGACTGCTCTTATAATGAAAAAGTATCAAAACATTTGTCTGGAAAAAGTATTACATTTATATACACTTGTTTTACTAGAGGAGGGGCAGTAAGTGGACTGAGATGTTGAGTTAGTGTTCTCACACATACCGTGTTTCCCCGAAAATAAGACCCTGTCTTTTATTAATTTTTGCCTCAAAGGAGGCACAGGGTCTTATTTTCAGGGGATGTCTTGTACTTACCTAGCAAGTGTCGTCCGGGTCCCTCCCGCTGGTCTCCAGAGCTTCGGCGCTCTTACTTCAGCAGCCGACAGAACATCGCTTCCTGGTAACTGAGTTTGTAAACCCCACCTTCAGGAAGGAATGTATCTGATTGATTCTTGAGTGCCGCAGCACAGCCAATCAATGCTGCTTGAAGAACCAATCACATCCATAGCATTGAATTCCTGTGATTGGTTCATCGAGCGCTGCATTGATTGGCTCAGACACAGCACTCAAAAACCAAGCAGAGCCACCGCTTTCTGAAGGCGGGGTTTACTAATCCCATTACCAAGAAGCAATGTTCTGTAGGCTGCTGAAGACTGAAGCAAGAGCGCCAGACCTCTAGAGACCAGCGGGAGGGACCCGGACGGAGTCTGCTAGGTAAGTATTGCTTTTTTCTTTGTTTGTTTTTTATGTTGTGTATTAAGGACTTATTTTTTTTGGGGGGGGGGGTGGTGTTTGTATATCAAGACCCCCTGAAAATCAGGGTAGGGCTTATTTTTAGGATAGGTCCTATTTTGAGGAAAACACTGTAGCTACAGCAAGTCTTATGATCTTCATTAAAAGGATTCTGTCTTCGGGTTCATACTATCCACACCACGGGCAACGTGAACCCATGGGTGCTTGCTGCCCCATGGGTGTTTTATTCTAAAACACTACAGCGTTTCAGAATAAACACACTTTAACGTTTAACTCAAAGCTGAGTGGGGAGTCACAGAGTTGGACCGCGCCGGCGTCTCTCACCCACACCGCATGAAGGCTGACGGCTCTCTCTCTGTATACACAAAAGGTGAAAGTTCTGTCAGTCTTCATGCAGTGGGCAGGGAGAGGCTAGCACGGCCCACCACTGTGACTCAGAGCTCAATTCTAAGTCAAACTTCAAAGTGTGTTTGTGTGTGCTATGACAGCATGAATGCAGTCCTAAGCTCTTGCTCACGACCTGAAGGTTAAGAGTTCAATCACTGCTTGGTTCAGGTAGTTGGCTCAAGGTAGACTTAGCCTTCCATTCAAAATAAGTGCCCAGCTTGGTTGGGGTAATAAATAAATTACTTGAAAGCGCTGTGGAATAAGTTGTGCTATACAAATAACTAGATTTATTTTACTTTATTTATTCTGGAATGCTGCAGGAAAAATAGCATACTGTTACCATGCAGGGCGGCGCTGGTTCCCACGGCCGGCGCGCGGCGCTCCGATGTCGGCTCCGGCGTCCCAGAGCTCTGCTGTCGGGGCTCTCCCGGCGGCGTGGAGCAGCCAGCGTGCAGCGGCGTGGAGCAGCCAGCGTGCAGCGGCGTGGGCGTGTCCGCCCGTAGGGTGCCGCCCGCTCTCCTCCACCTTCCTTATGCAACAGTGGGAGAGTCGGCTCCTCCCACTCTCCGCCCCTGGGCGGAGGCTTTTAGTTAAAAGGCTGGCAGTGACCTGAGCTCACTGCCAGTTATTGGTTCTGCTAGCCTCTAGTCAGGTCTGTTCCAGTCTGTGCTAGTTGCTCGTCAGTAGCCTGTCTGTTTACCTGTGAGCTCCATCTCCAGATTTACTCTGCTTGTAAGTTTTGTTGGTTTGTTCCACCTGCCTCTTCTGTCGGCACTCTGTCCCCTGTTAGTAGTTCCATCTAGGTAGTCGCCAGGTCCCTAGCCAGCGCAGGGACCGCCGCCCAGTTGTCCGCCTGGGGTTAGCCAGGACCGAGGCAAGTAGGCAGGGACAGTGGGGTGCGGGAAGATCAGGGCACCCCACCTGGCGCTCTGGGGGGCAGAGTGCCGTAACATAATAACTGGCCCTTAAAAACCGTTTGTCATGGAGGCGATCAGTTCCCTCACAAACCAGCTGCAGGCCCTGGTGCCTGTGATCCAGGATTTATCTGCCCGCATGGTGGCCCAGGAGCAGCGGGGGGTGTTGCAGGGATCGGACGCCGCAACCAGCCCCGAACCCAAGTGCCCTCTTCCCGAGGCGTTTTCTGGGGAGAGGAACAAGTTTTTTGTTTTCCGACAGGCGTGCCGCCTGTTTTTTCGGATGCGTCCCCGTTCTTCCGGGTCAGAGGCTCAGAGGGTCGGGCTGATAATGTCCCTGCTGCGGGGCTCTGCCCAGACATGGGCCTTTTCCATCCCCGAGGGTTCCCCCTGCCTGCAGTCTGTGGACTCCTTTTTTCAGGAACTCGGGGGTATCTTCGATGAACCGGACCGAGTGGGGTTGGCGGTTTCGCGGTTGTTGGCGCTGCGGCAGGGGTCGGCTTGTGTGGAGGATTATTGCTCCAACTTCAGACGCTATGCGGGGGATACGGCATGGAACGATAGCGCGCTGAAAGACGTTTTTCTGCAGGGCCTCTCGGACGCAGTTAAAGACCTGTTAATTTCCCATCCCGTTCCCGGGTCCTTAAGGGAGGCTATGGAGCTAGCAGTGAAGGCAGACAGGAGGCTCAGGTCTAGGAAGCAGGACAGGCAAACCCGTAGAGTCAGGGAGGTCGGTTATCCCGGTCCCTCTTCCGCCTTACCAGTCCCTGTGTCCGAGCCGATGGAGGTGGATCCGCTGGACCCCAAAGAGCGACGCCGGATCCGTTTGTTGCACCGTCTCTGCCTCTACTGCGGGAAAGCTGGACACCGGGTGATAACCTGCCCACTGAGGGCTCAACGCTCGCAGCCGGAACCGGCGGAAAACTCCGAGTCCTAGGCGATTGCAGGGAGGATCGCCTAGGACTTCAGGTACTTCCTAAACTTTTGGTACCGTGTCATGTTAAATTCCAGGATTTTTCCCGATCAGGGCGGGCGTTTATTGATTCTGGAGCAGCCGCCAACTTGATAAGTCTGTGTTTTGTCCGTACTCTGATGTCGGAATTTGTGGCGCTGAAGACGCCAATTCATTTTACCAGTATTGATGCTACCCCCCTCTCTACAGGCCTGGTACGATGGAGGACCCCAAGATTACAGTTCACGGTGGGGATCCTCCACTCGGAAGAACTGTCCTTCCTGGTTATGGAGAAAATGTCGGTTGATGTGGTGCTTGGTATGCCCTGGTTGGCACTGCACAATCCCCAATTTGATTGGTCCACCCGGGAATTGACTCATTGGGGATCATCCTGTCATGACCACCTGTCTACCATAGCTGTGTGCTCCGCAGATACGGTGCTCATTCCGGAGTATTTGTCAGACTTTCAGGATGTATTCTCCAAAAAACTGTCTAAGGCTCTGCCTCCTCATAGGGAGTGGGACTGTGGTATTGATCTGATTCCCGACAGCCCCATCCCTAAGGGAGCCATTTTCAATTTGTCAGGCCGTGAGCATGAAGCCCTCAAGTCCTATGTCTCGGAGGCTCTGGCCAACCGGCATATCCGGCCGTCCAGGTCCCCTGCCGGGGCGGGTCTCTTCTTTGTAGAGAAGAAGGACGGGACACTAAGGCCTTGTGTGGATTATCGGGCCCTGAATAAAATCACTGTGAAGAACCAGTGCTCCTTGCCCCTAATTCCTGACTTGTTGAATCAGGTGGTAGGGGCCCACTGGTTCTCCAAACTGGACTTGCGGGGGGCTTACAATTTAATTCGCATTAGAGAGGGAGATGAATGGAAGACGGCGTTCAACACCCCGTTAGGACATTTTGAATGTCTGGTCATGCCTTTTGGACTTTGTAATGCCCCCGCTGTGTTTCAGGGTTTTATGAACGCGGTCTTCCACGACTTTCTGGGGGTATTTCTGGTCATCTATCTTGACGACATTCTGGTGTACTCGCCTGACTGGGACTCACATGTGCGGCACCTGAGGTTGGTCCTGACCCGTTTGCGCGAGTATCAACTTTTCGTCAAGGTAGAGAAATGTACGTTTGGTTCTAAACAAATATCCTTCCTTGGTTATGTAATCTCACCCACAGAGATTCAGATGGAGTCTGATAAAGTAGCAGCAATCTCCCAATGGGTCAGACCAGACAACCTCAAGGCTCTTCAGCGGTTCTTAGGTTTTGCAAATTTTTACCGCAAATTCATTAGGAATTACTCAGTTATTGCTCACCCTCTGACCGACCTGACTAAGAAGGGGGCCAACTTGGGTAAGTGGTCGCCTGCAGCCCTTGAGGCCTTTAGCCGTCTAAAAAAGGCATTCACGACTGCCCCGGTGCTAATACAGCCGGACGCACAACTACCCTTTTTTATTGAGGTAGACGCGTCTGAAGTGGGGACAGGAGCAGTATTGTCGCAGGAAGTCAGTGGGAGGTCTGGGTATAGCCCATGTGCGTTCTTTTCGCGGAAGTTCAATTCAGCAGAGCGCAACTACGACGTGGGTAACCGCGAACTATTGGCTATCAAATGGGCCCTGGAAGAGTGGCGACACCATCTTGAGGGTGCTAGACACCCAATTACCGTATATACTGATCACAAGAATCTGGTATATCTCGCCAATGCTAAAAGACTCACAGCTCGTCAAGCCAGGTGGGCGCTGTTCTTCGCCAGGTTTAATTTCGTCGTGACATATATCCCAGGAGAGAAGAACGTGAAGGCGGACGCCCTGTCACGGAGTTTCGGGGTACCGGATAGTGAGACCATGACTCCCGAGAATATCTTAGCCCCCGGCGTGGTGGTGGCAGTTGTGGAGTCTAACTTCGTCCCTCAACTACAGGATGCTCAGCAGGACGCTCCTTCGGGGGTGCCGGAGGGCAGATGGTTTGTGCCTGAGACCCTACGCCCTAGAGTCATGGATGAGTCTCACTCGTCGGTTCTCGCCGGGCATCCAGGGTTCCAGGGGACCCTGGAGCTTTGTTCCAGACACTTCTGGTGGCCAGGCATGTCTCAGGAGATCCGCAACTTTGTGAGGGGTTGCTCGGTCTGTGCTCGCAATAAGAGTCGGCGGCGTCCTCCGGAGGGTCCTCTGAGACCGCTACCGGTTCCTTCCACCCCATGGTCGCACCTATCAGTAGATTTCATCACTGACCTTCCAGAATCCCAGAAGTGCACCACTATCTTAGTGGTGGTCGACCGGTTCTCCAAGATGGCACATTTTGTGGCGTTAAAAAAGCTACCCTCGGCAAAAGAATTCGCCACGACTTTTGTAAAGGAAATAATTCGCCTACATGGGGTTCCCCAAAATATTGTATCTGATCGCGGGGTTCAGTTTGTGTCGCAGTTTTGGCGTGCCTTCTGCAGAAACCTGGGAACGTCGCTTTCCTTCTCTTCAGCGTTCCACCCGCAGACTAATGGTCAGACTGAGCGGAAGAACCAAGATTTAGTGCAATATTTACGGTTGTTTGCTAGCGAAAAGGCTCATCAGTGGGCAGAGTTCCTGCCCTTGGCAGAGTTTGCACTAAACAACCGCCTTTGTTCTTCCACTGGGGTGTCTCCATTTTTTTGTGTATACGGTCAGCATCCTCGATTCCTTACAGCAGTCCCTACCCCGTCGGTCTGTCCTGCAGCGGATGTCGCCACAGATACGCTTCAGGGGGTATGGAAAGAGGTACAGAGGAACTTGGAGGCAGCGGGGGCCCGTATGCAGTTGCGTAGTGGGAAGAGTCTGTCTGTGTCTGAACCTTACAGGGTGGGACAGAAGGTATACCTGTCTTCTAAAAATCTCAAATTGCGGGTTCCGTCCTTGAAGCTGGCGCCACGTTACGTAGGGCCGTTTGCCATCACACGTGTGGTGAACCCTCTCGCCTACGAGCTGGGGCTGCCACCCACATGGAGGGTTCACAGGGTATTCCATAAGTCGCTATTGAAACCTTTTGTCCCTTCGGTGATGCCCACCTCCGGTCCCCCTCCGCCCACCCTGGTCCGGGATGAAGTTGAATACGAGGTCCAGGAGATACTGGATTCTCGTCGGTGTCGAGGAACTCTACAATATTTGGTGGCCTGGAAGGGGTTTCGACCAGAAGATCACTCCTGGGTGGCCGCACGTGATGTTCACGCTCCCGTGTTGGTACGGCGGTTCCACCGTCGTTTTCCGTATAAGCCTGGTCGAGTTTCCGGGGGCCCGGAGGTCCCCCGTCAGAGGGGGGGTAATGTTACCATGCAGGGCGGCGCTGGTTCCCACGGCCGGCGCGCGGCGCTCCGATGTCGGCTCCGGCGTCCCAGAGCTCTGCTGTCGGGGCTCTCCCGGCGGCGTGGAGCAGCCAGCGTGCAGCGGCGTGGAGCAGCCAGCGTGCAGCGGCGTGGGCGTGTCCGCCCGTAGGGTGCCGCCCGCTCTCCTCCACCTTCCTTATGCAACAGTGGGAGAGTCGGCTCCTCCCACTCTCCGCCCCTGGGCGGAGGCTTTTAGTTAAAAGGCTGGCAGTGACCTGAGCTCACTGCCAGTTATTGGTTCTGCTAGCCTCTAGTCAGGTCTGTTCCAGTCTGTGCTAGTTGCTCGTCAGTAGCCTGTCTGTTTACCTGTGAGCTCCATCTCCAGATTTACTCTGCTTGTAAGTTTTGTTGGTTTGTTCCACCTGCCTCTTCTGTCGGCACTCTGTCCCCTGTTAGTAGTTCCATCTAGGTAGTCGCCAGGTCCCTAGCCAGCGCAGGGACCGCCGCCCAGTTGTCCGCCTGGGGTTAGCCAGGACCGAGGCAAGTAGGCAGGGACAGTGGGGTGCGGGAAGATCAGGGCACCCCACCTGGCGCTCTGGGGGGCAGACTGCCGTAACACATACGTTGTGTCAAAAGATAGGTTTTGCCCTATCTTTTGCTGAAATACGCAGAAAGCTCCCATAGACTTCTATGGAAGCTTAAAAAAGGGAGGGAGTCTTCTGGAATAAAACGTTGGAATAAGAAAACAGCTGGCTCTATTTAATCATTAGAAGTCATTCCGAGGATTTCTACTGATCGATGGATTTTCGCACTGCAGCGTATTTACACTAATACACTAATTAAGATCAAGGCAAATCTTCATTCATCTGATAAAACGCGGCATACGGCCAAACATAAAAACACATACAGTTGTGTGAATAAGGTTTAATCCCACAATCATTGGTCTACCATTTGAAAACAAGCCTCGTTCTTAATTAATTATTATATTGTTAAAGTAACGTTTATCAGTATGTGTATTTGCACCTTAGGTAGGTGAACGACGCTCATACAGTAGGAGTTTGTGCAACTTATCTGTGCTATTTGTACAAAAGTGCAGAATCTGTATGGCCGCACATGACATCCCTATGGTTCTGTATCTCAGACACTTTAGGCACTCTGCATGTATGGTGCCCATAGAAGTCTATTCATAGAACACAGATCTGTATTAACATGGGCACTTGCAAAAACCCTTCAATCTTGTATGCGCTAGATTGCATGATATGGTTTAGCAGCCATGTAGAGAAGGCATGGGGCATTCATGAAGGGCTTTACGACGAATACAGACATATTAACTCAGCTGAGATCTTCCATACAAGGACGACTCGTTCACACGTACTCCATGTAGTATCAATAGCACTGTGTCCATAGACTTCTATGGACACATACTCTACCCCCTATGTGTTGCTTTACAGACTTATTAAAGAGTTGTACATTGATTTGAAAGAATGCTGCCATCCAATAGGTGGCGGTATTGTTTTATTTTCCTTATTTGCATAAATTACCTAGAGGAGCCTGCACGGCCTTATAGGTCTCCTCACTCACCTCTCAGGTGTCTTCTCACGCCCTTTATGGGTGCTTTCCTTGGGGAGAGACAAGCCCCCCTCCCTGACCCACTCACTCCTAGGTGTTTCCACAGTTTTTAGGTGCTCTCTTTAAGGGGAGACGACACCCCTCTTGACCCTTAGATTTTACATGGATGTAAATATAAGTCTATGGACGGAATGCAACACCTGAAAGAGGCACCATACAAAAACATTGCTTCTATGGGGCACCATACAAAGGCATCGGGGGTGCCTATGTGTCTTTAATACAGACCCATAGGCCATCCTATAGGCTTCGTACTCATGGCAGGAATAAAATAATACACTAAAACAGGTCAAATATACTGAGGAGATGAGAAATAAGAATTCCTCGTCTACTAGCTATTCTTCTTCGCTATATCACCATGTATTTGTAGATACAATTTCCAGTGCACTGTTGAATGGGATATGCAGTACATGCTGAGTGACTCGTTTCTGCACAATACTTCAATGCCAATATATAACAGGTAATATCTGCAGGGATCTTCTCATCGGTGGGGATATCATGGCTTTCATTGCTTCGTGCAGATCATGTCACGTCACATCTGCAAGGCCCTTTGAGGCCTTTGTTAAATATCACTTAATGCATGTTCTTCCCAGGGTTGAGGATGGCGAAGGGAAGTAGACATGACAGCGTAGCTTGTTGGCTTTGCCGGTTACTGACATTGATGATGTTAGTGATATGACAGGTCCCTGGCTTGTTAGGAGGCCACACTTTCCTCAATGACCTCTGTAATTTTTACGTCTCTGGCCATGAAGACTTCATACTGGGGCTTTGAATGATTGCTACATAGACCGGTTGTCTGAGGTCCCTTGAAAATGATTAAACGGAATAATGATGATACCTGCCATGCGGTCAAAACTAGAGCGCTCCTCAAGTGTGACGGGGGTATTGAGCATGCCATTGATGGCTGGGAGTGAATAAGGTTTAGTCAGCAGCACATAGAAATACAAATGTCCGGTGTTTGTTGCCATGGGTCCGGATTATGAAAGGACGTGGCCCCAAATGAATCGAATTAAACCTGTGATTTAGAGGTAATAGAAAAAGTAATAAAGGGAACCATGACAATATTTCTATAGTGTTTTTCGTACTTTAATGCACACTAATGAGATTACTTACTGTCATAAGAGTATGAACAGTTCTGCTTCAGAAACCTCACAAGCGAGACAGCTTCTCGGTTTGTTAGAGCGTAGAGATGCAGCCTTGGGGTACGGTAGCAAATGGTGAGATTCAAGTACAGTATATCAAAGGTGCTATAGATATGGTTGCCAAAAAAGTAAGAAAAGTATTTGGAATCACCTGGACTTCTGCACTGATTACTAATCAAATGTGGTCTGATTGTTGTTGTTGAGCACACTGAATAAACATTCACAGTGCAAGGGGAAGAAGTAAGTGGACCTCTGTTAAAGGGGTTGGCCACTTTACAATTAATATTAAAAAAAAGTCTTGAAAATGTGACTATGAGTAACTTAGGTCGGATTCACATTTGCGCCGAAAACCAGATCTGGTTCAAAATACTGTAAGAAAAAGAACTGCTAGTGGAGTTTGTTCTTCCATCCAAAGGCTGGGTGGAAAGCAGACAGACCCCATTATAGTCAATGGGGTCTGTCCGTTGCTCTTCCGTTCCATCCAGAGACGGAGCTACCTGGCAGCAGAGAGTCCCTTTTAATGCTCCCCAAACAGAGCAGGAAAGCGTAGTCCCCAACGCAGGTGTTAAACCACCCTTACTAATGAACTTTTATTCATGCATTGTTCTATTCAGATGACTCTGTAAAGCCAACCCTATCATCCCATCTTCACTGCTCCGCCATCCAGAAGACGGCTGAATATGGAGGGGCATGTGACTACAGATGTCACTCATCCTCCTCCACAGTAATACACGATGCACAAGTGATGTCTATAGGCATCGTGAATCTCCATATTAGAAGAGGAGCACCAGTGAGAATAGAATGAGGGGTGGGGGGGGGGTCTAGAGGGGCAGGGCTTCATGGATTCATCAGAACGGAGTTACATTTCCA
>NC_089848.1:42861840-42874340 GCF_035609145.1 Eleutherodactylus coqui
CCACTTTAAAAAAGGGGTTGTCCAGCCTTTGAAGAAAAAAAAAAAAAAAAAAAAACAAGACACTTTTAATAGCCTGTCCTTAGGATAGACCATTATTATTTGATTGGTGGAAGTCCCCAGAAATCCCACCAATCAACTTATTTAAAAGAGACAAGCTTGTAGTACTCAGAACAGCCACCATAAAAAAAATGGCGCTCTATGAGCAGGACCGTGCTCAGATGTAAACAATGAAGGACCTAAGCAGCATACACCTAACAATTAGATACTGATGGCCTATCCTGAGAACTGGCCATCAATGTTTAAAGGCCTGATAACCCTTAAACCTCATACGCTCATATGCCTACCGACAAACAGTCCACTACCATTTACATCACCTTCAGGCCAACCCGTTATCAGCCCCTCCAGTGGCTGCCCATTACACAAAAAAACAGCGCAAAATTCTTACCCAACCAACAAAGCTCTGAAAGGGGTTGTCCCACTTAGGGAAAAGAAAAAGAAACAAAAACAGCAACATAACCAGGCAGCCCGAGCGAGCCCCCATACCGGTCAAACGGCAAGTCAGCTCGTCCAAACGGACACTTACAGCCGCAACATTAAGAACAGACAACAGAAATGCTCCAACAAAAGGTAGATTAGTTTCTGGGGAGTTAAAACTATCTGACTTATCCAAAAAGAGCGAAGCTAGAAGTGATCACTTTGTAAACAGCTTTCCGTAAAGGCACACTTTGTTCCAGGGTTGCTCACCCATTACAGAGCGTTGCCCAGCATGCCCAGCGGCGGTACCAGGGAGGCACAACAAGTATTTTCTATCACATCAGGTTTTGTCCTGCGTGGTTGGCTGGACCTTGTACTTGTTCACTACATGACCCTTCAAGAAAGCCGACAGAAGCTTAGAAACATCTCTGAAGGAATATACAAGGACTGGAGAACATGCAAAAAATATTTTAAAAAGTCAGTCAAGCATTTCATTTATCACAAGTGGGGAAACAAATAACAAACAAGTTATAAACTGTTTACAAAAACCTTTCAGGAATATCCACCATCCGACAGCCCTCTACTGCAACACTGTTCTGGTGTAATAATCGGTGTAATAATCTAATAACAGGGCTCGTAAAATAATCACTGGTTACTGCGTTCTATTCTAGACTGCCAGAAAAGTCTAAAAATACCATCTTTTACACCCGATTGTCAAAATAAATATTTACAAATATACTGTACAAGTACTAGTGTTCCAAACCTACAGTGATTTCACCTGCTTACTAGAGCTAGGATTGGTCATAGTTAAAAAGTGTACAAAAAGTTTTGCCCCATAGGCATCCAGGATTGAGTACAACTTTCTAATATGCACCCTGTTACATATTTGCCATCAATTAGGGTACTTTCACACTTACACTGGGGATTCTGTTCAGAGAGCAGGAAAGGGGAATCCCCAAGGCTGAACACATCCCTCTCGGGACAAAACCGAACAGCGCCGAGTGGACCCCATTGACTATAATAGAGTCCACCTGCTTTCCGCCCCGCTGCCAGCTTTTTCTTCTGGTATCTTCAGCCGGAATCTGCGACAAAACTTCCGACCAGAGGTTCCAACGCAGATGTGAATCTAACCTTACAGGCCTTGTTGGGGGTTGTATGAAGTACACAATGTGCTGGAGGAAGGCATATTCTGAACATATGGGGGGACAGGGATGGATTTTGAGTGGCCTAGCATTAGCCAACCTGACATCCCCTTTAAGAATTATAGGCCACTGCCAAAGCTGTACATACTCTGCTGAGGGCACCAAGAGGCAGCTGATCGGAATAGGATTTCCTTGCCACCATGAAGATTTGCGTACAGAATTGGAAACCATTGTGATGACAGCAATCTCTTCGGGAATTCACCGATTACTACATGTCATACTACAATAGAGCTTCTCCGAATCAGAATACTTTGAGAGGCTCAGCTTTCCATAAAGAGCGGTCCACAAAGAACTACTGCTGTTTTGGGGGAAAACATTGCAGAGTCAACCATTGATTTCAATGGTTGTTGTGCAATAAAACACGAAAAATGTAGCAGAAGCTTTTCTGGCCATCAGCTGTTTTGGGGGCTTCATGCAAGCGGCAATGGACTGGATTGGGTCATTACGACCCCTTTATCAATTGAAGTCATCCTGGCAAATACCCCTTTAATTAACATTCAATTGCTGCACTGGTGATTATGCTAATCTAATAAGCGGACTACATTTAGGAGTTGCGGAGATGCCTTGTACCGGTGCCAGCTAACAAAAATAGCTCAGAATTTTTGGGCCATCCAAAAAAAGCAGGGCTTGGTCCAGTGGTAATTATCACTTCGGCCAACAGAAGAGTAAATAAAACCTTGGCTCCACAAGTCATTTCTTCATTGCTTGCTGCCCTTGCTACTTCTACCATGAGAGGTTATAGTAATAATCAAAGTATAACACTTTATAATCATTTAGTTTTGCTTGTAGCCCTCGGTGCACCTGTAATGAGACAAGTACACTTGGAACCTATCAGCAGGCTCGTGTTGTCCGCACCATGGGCAGCATGACGCCGGGATAGGTGCTCATTACCCCAACGTAGGTTTTATTCTGAAAGAGTTTCAGAATAAGAGACTTCACAGTTTGACTTCAAAATGAGCTCTGAGTCACAGAGGTGGGCCACACCGGACTCTTCCAGCCCGCATCATGTAGACTGACAGCCCTCTCCCATAATCTGCTTCACTGAGAATCACTGTAGGTCAGTGCTAGCAAATGGTGGAGGAGATCAGGAAGACAGAGAAAACTACTATTACAGAGGGCTGTAATTCATTCCAGGTGGATTTTCTGCTCTTAGAAGTGAGGGAGAACAACCAGCAGCTACTGTAAAGAGAATGAGAGAGGAGAGATAGCTGTGTAGTATTGAGTGGGCGTGGTTGTGCTACACAGCCTCTATAAGAGGAGAGGGGAATCTGAGCTTATGCACATTCATGTTAGAGACTAGCATATCCGTATTAGGAACGCCCTACAAACTTGAATGTAGGAGAGCCTGTAAACAAAGTATGAGGCTTTCTAAATGTATGCGAAGGAAACCTCACAGCAAAAAAACAGATAAGTGCATCATTGTTTTCTGTAAGGAGTTTGTAAAATAGGATTGTATTAATTTTTCATGTACAAAGGTTTCCATAGGGTTAAAGAACGCATGCGCAATCCGGCCAGTGCACGGAGGGTTGGGAGAAATCGTTGTTTGCCCAACAAATATCTAAGGTATATGGCCACCTCTTGAAGTAGGTTAGATCTTGCGCATTTGCATAACCAAGAGGCAATATGCTTGCCTTCAGCAACATAGATAAGACTAGTCAAATGAAAAGATCCCCTAGACTCCCCCTTACTGCACCTCATTTACCCCAGTGAAGGTGCAGTATTGACCCGATAATCCCCTTTCTGGTGGTTTAGTATCTGCACTTAATAATCCTTTTGCCCTTGTTGTAACTGAGATTAACTGTATGACCGACGTGATAGAGGTGTCTATACAACCGGAGCTGCAGGAGGCCACGTGGGGCAACGCAGCAGCCTGAACCTATGATGGGACGGGGCGCGTCTGTCCGCAGACTACCTGATACTCCTGTGGACACTATAGTTTAAAGGCCCATTTACACGTAACGATCATCTCAAAATCCGTGCAAACGAACAAGTTTGAGTGATAACCGTTCAGTGTGAACGCAAATTTATTTATTTTTTTAAATCGCTCAATTGTTGCTGTCTGCTCCATTTTACTATGATTTCACGCTTTTTGACGCATCTTATCACCCAGCGTTAAACACTATCGAACCGGTGTTCGAAAACTGCGATAAAAACTGCGGTAAAACGCTGCAATTTTGAATTTACTGACCGTCTGTGAGAGTGACCTGACCGTTTAAGATGGTCTGTAAGTTCACAGTCGTGTAGTTTTTCCTGCAAGCTTTGGGAATCAACCAAAGATGGATATTCACATACAGCCGAGGCCGCGCCCACACCAGCGCAACTTCATTCAGTATTACGTGCGCAATATACGCTCGCATGATACACAGTAAATGGAGTCAATGTGCAAAACATCCACATTGTGTACATGCGGCGTTATATATGCATGTTAGGACAAGGAAAGTTAAAAAAAAAAAGAAAGCAGGAAGCCGGCGCATGACAGCGTGCGTGAGATCCGGGTCATGCACAGGCATACGCAATCACATTCGCTGTTATCACAGCTCCACACGTCAGTCTACGCAGCGTTTTTCCGTACACCCGTCTTAGAGTAATAGCAATAAGTCAGTAAATCTCAAGTGTAATCCTTTACATTTTCAAAGACTGCTGACCAATAGTAACAGGACCGGGGAGTATTATTATATTATTTCACACTACAGGAAGTACTAATATGCGAGGACGCACATGGATGAGAGCTGGGCAATAACATCATGGCTGATGTCTGTTAGTCCCGCTTTACTACCCCCAGGCCTAAGACAGATATAAATACAGTATGGAATACCTCCAGCTCGATCTCCCTCCGGTTGATGTCATCAGTGGACTGGTTGAGCTTCTCCAACTCCCCCTGAGTTAGCAAAAAAAACAAAAAAAGTATTAATAGAGAATAATGTTTGATTAAAACAAAAACAAGCAAAAATATTATATTTTATAACATAGTAGAGGGAAAAAAAAAGGTTTTTATATATTCATAGGTCAGCAGTTTTAGTAAATGGGGAAAAAAGCTTGAAGTACTAAAAACAACTTATTTTAAGCTATTCATATTTCCACCATTAAGGCCGGCTCACACGGGTGTATGTGTATAACATGTTTGCGGGCCCATAGAGAACAAGCGGGCTTTATCATGCATAATACATGGCAAAACGCTATCCTTTCTCCTTAGGGAGAGCACCTGGACGGTGAGTGGAGACTCAAAAGGCCATTCATGCTCCTCTGGGTAATATGCAAATAAGGAAGATGGCACTGTGGAGGTATTATTCCATCTCCCTTATTTGCACATTTCCCAGAGGACCATGGGCGTCTTAGAAGTCTCCTCACTCACTGTATATAGTTGCTCTCCCTAAGGAGAAAATATAGCGTTTCTCACCCCCGTCCCAGGCCTCTCACTAGCAAAGCCAGACTCCTACTGTACACTGATGAAGGGCAAATACCCTGAAACAGCTGTCTGTGCATGGAGTCTGGCTTTGCTTTTAATTCCCAGTCATTGTTACAAGGCTTGTATAAAGAGTCTGACTTTGGCTTGAAGGAATGCTGCCTTCCAATAGGTGGCGCTGGAGGTATTATTCCATCTCCCTTATTTTACACGGTAGGATAGAACACGCTGCGTTCTTTTTTTTACGTGCGTATTCTATTGAATTAAAAAAAACAAAAACATGCTAATGTGAGGTAAATGAGAAGCAATGTAATATGTGGTGAAATAACGCTCACGTGAGCCCGGCCCTTATAGCGTTAAAGTGAAGGTTAATATTGGGTGTTATCTGTACAAATCCCTCATGTACAGAAGTTTGTAGGACGGGCGAATAAACTTTGGGTTAGCTCAGACCAAAAATGAAGAAAAAAAAGGAAGGATAAAAGAATACTTTGTACACGTCCAACAACCGTTACATCAGCGAATCAGCGATACGAGGGAGTGACGGCTGCAGGCGGGGAGGGAGGGGGTTATACTACTATATTATAATGTATTCCATGGAGTAAAAGCCTAAGCACAGCCTCTTCTAAGGCTCCTCTCACACCGGCGTAACGAGCCGCACGTGTATCTCTCGCACGCAAGGAGATGCGTCGTTTCTGCGTGCCGACAATCCCCATGCAATACCTTGGCATGTATGAATGCGTAATATGCGCCAAGATAGTACATTCCACGATTTTATTTTTTGCACGTACATTACTCGCGCCATGTGTGTGAGAGGCACAGTTAGAGCGTATGGGAGATTGGCGCTGCGTATTACACATGCAAAAAGTGCGAGTAATACGCAGGGACCAAACGCTCATAGGAGAGGCTCAAGGGACCTCAATTGAAAGCGAATCTTGGAAACTATGACTGCATACTGGTGACGTCATGTAATATTTTCAGTTATCTGCTAGGTAGTGAGGCTGTAGCAGCCCCCCAAATCCACAAAGCAGCGAGGCGGTCGAGGTTATATTAGACGGGTTTGTCTAGGACTGTAAGCTCTTGGTCCAAGT
Source organism: Eleutherodactylus coqui (assembly GCF_035609145.1). Taxonomy (NCBI): domain Eukaryota; kingdom Metazoa; phylum Chordata; class Amphibia; order Anura; family Eleutherodactylidae; genus Eleutherodactylus; species Eleutherodactylus coqui. Next base: position 42,868,008 of record NC_089848.1, read on the forward strand.
CCCCCTTCTGTGTAGTTCTACATTAGCGGAATAGAAATTCATTATTGGAAAAAAAGAAGTCTGAATCCCTTTAAATATTGCAGTATTTTCGTGACTTTTCCCCCAACTTTAGTTTAAGTGCTGTAAAACATCCTGGAATGTTAAGTAGAAGCAGACAATGTGGATCCGATTACAGAAACCCTCCAACGAGGTCCCAGGACGCCCCTCGCTGCAATCCTAAAGCAAGCCAAGACTGTACAAAAACAAGGCCCAAGGTCAATCTAGGGGGGTCTGCAGGCACAGAGGCGGGGGTCTTCCAGTATAGTCAGAGCCACAAAGAACTGGAAAGCGGAATCTGGTATAGAGAAGGAGGAACAGGACAGTCAGATACAATGTAACGGGCAGGATAGAGTCAGACTCCACTGGAGCTGCGCCGTCCCTCTGGACTCGTCTACACAAGGATCAGAGAACACCTAGAAGGAATGCTGAACTCTTCAACCAGAGCTACAAATACCCACCGCCTGCCCGGGTAATAATCCTTTCCTAGTTAATTATCCACTAGTCTAGGTGCTCATTAGCGGATTGTAGGGCTCTGAGCTGTCCGTGTAATAGCATGGAAAGCACAAGGCCTTATTATTAGGGTGGTTTCACACGGGCGATGTTATCGCCACAAGAAAAAGCGCAGTAAAATCACGGCTTTGCTCCCACGATTTTTTTTAGCTAAAACATTGCTGCCGCTTTGTGATTTTTTTTCACGTGAAAGTCAATAGGACCTTCCAATGTTAACGCATCAAATGAAAATTGCAAGTTTGTGCGTTGCAATAAAAAGGAGGTTCTACAGGGAAACCTGGGTGATTGAGAAAAAAAAAGAAAAAAGAAAAAAAACAAAAAAAAAAAAACACGCCATCCCAAAACACAGAGGGATAGGACTTTTTCCCCCCCCTCGCAACACCACGAGTGAAAACATCGCAAATGTGAAGGAAACCATTGAAAAGCATAACATGCATAATTCTGCATTTTCACGCGATCACGCAAAAAAAGCGAAAATCGAGCATTTTTTACATTGTCCGTATGAAGCCAGCTTTAGACCGTGAAGCGTGGAAAACCACGGTGTGTCCTATTTCTGTCCATTTCCCAAACGAGAAACAGAGCTTGCCAATGCACATGAACGGGATGCGCCTGAGCCTGTCGGCATAAGCCCGGTATCGCACCAGTGGATTTGAATTACGTACGGGCTGCAGATACCCGCATCACCACTAGGTGACGGCACAACAAATACAAACAAAATAAACCTTGTACTGCGCATGACCGCCAGCGAGCCTCCGCGGTCATCCACAATACAGGTAGTGCTGTACGCAGAGTCACCGGCCTCCCGGATGCCACTCCATTGGAATACTCAAACTGTATCGAGATTCACTTTAAATGAGTCCAACCCCATCCCAAAAGGTGCGAACTTTGGACTGACCTGGTTTCCATTGGTTTCAGTCTCTTTCCGAGCACACATTAGCGCAGTGAACCGTTCCGCTGCTGATTACGCTTTTTGTGAACCACGGCCTGACATTGCCCTCGCAATCCGTGGGAAACCGGTGGATGTGAGGAGTTTCCACGTAGAAACAGCCTTGCATCCCTGCGGGGCTGAAGGAATCCCCCTGCATCAGCTGTCACAGCCCCGGCAGGGGATCGCAGAGTTCTCATTGTTCTCAATGGGGCTGGAGCTGCTGCCGCCGACCCTGTTGAAAGCAATGGGCAATATGGCAAAGAGATAGCATCACGGTGCCATGCAGGAAAGGGACAAAACGCTCATGTGGATGACTCCATTACAAAAAGTGGGTTCATAGTTGTGCGCCTCGCAACGCAGAAATTTAGCGTGAATTTCTCAGCCATGTAAAACTAGCCTAAGGGCTCCTTCACAGTGGTAAGATTCACGGCCCGATACCGCACTTTCCACCATGTGGAAGCACAGCGCTTTTCTATGGAAACAGCCTTACATCACTGTGGGGATGAAGACACCCTCCGGGGTAACTGTCGCAGCCCCACAGTTCTCCCATTGATTTCAATTAAACCGGCGCTGCTGCCACCAGCCCTCTTGAGAACAACAGGGCTGTGATGCGAGCACACGTAGGGAGATTGGGGTGCCATAAGGGAAAACATCGCTCATGTGTATGACCCCATTCAAAAGAATGGGGTTCATATTCGTGCGTCTCAAACCGCACAAAACTTGCACGATTTTTTTGGCCGTGTGAAACCGGCCTTATGCAGTTGTGTGTGGTGTCAAGGAACAGGGGGACTCAGGACCCAAGTCCGAGTGATTGGCGACATCCCAGTGGTCAAACATTAATCACCTATGTTGTAATAAGTGTGCTTGGTGGGAAACCCATCTACAAATGTCCAGCTGGATGGGCTGTCAGAGGGGCTTCCGTCGCCCTTACCTGCCCTCCGCTGTAGGAAGAGGATATGAGCTACAATAAGGATTACTTACATCAGCTTGCTTAGCATGAAGGAAATTGCAGATTTCCTCTGTGAGACGACAGTTTAATTCTGCTTCTACCATCTCTGCAAAGGTTTCTGCTTCCAGTGACACGCCGGCCCTACTTCACAACGCTTCACAGACGTTCCTACAACTCCAGAGACTTCGAGTACAAAACAGATACAAAGTGGCGCAAATTGTTGCAAAACTCTTCCCTGCTCTAGACCCGATACAATCAGACCTGAAAACTAAATACTTGGGCCGGGCTCACACGAATGGGTCGGATTCCTGCGATACATCGCCTTAATTGCGAATGGTTACCGAAGTGAGCGTTTTTTCATGCTATCTTTCGCCGCGCCCTCGCATCGTCCATTGCTTTCAATGGGATAGGCAAAAGCATCGCACAGCGTGCTAGGAGTTTCACAGCCGGATATCGCACTCGCCCCGTGTGAAGATAGCCTCAAACTAGAAATAACTTTTTTTAAAAACTCAGTTATTTTGCACAATGAAACTGTATGCAGCGCCCGTGCAAAGATGGAGTATGTGTGCAGCGCCCGTGCAAATAGTGGAGAGGGGGCGGGAGCTCAGTTCCTGCTCCTGGCTCTTCCATCCTCCCCCCCCTGCAGATGAGGACGACATATATCGGCTCAGTGTGAAAACCGAGCCAATATACGTTCGTGTGAATCCAGCCCACGGGCTATTTCAGACGACCGTATATCGGCTGGGTTTTCACGCCGAGCCGATATACGGTGTCTTTGTCTGCAGGGAAAGGAGGATGGAAGAGCCAGGAGTCGGGGTGTGCAAAGACAGAGGAGTCGAAAGTTTGACTTAGGCCAACTTCACCCGGGCGAAGGTGATATGGGCAGTGAATCACAGCCCGATATTGCCCTTGCCATTCATCTGAAAGCCCTGTGAATGTGAGGCGTTGTCATGTGAAACGGCCTCACATCACTGCATGGGTCCTTTTGCTGCGCCTGTCCCAGCCACAACAGAGGATTCCTGCATTCTCCCATTGCTTTCAATGGGGCCAGCGCACAGTATAGGGGATAAGCTGCTGATTGGTGGGTCTCAATGGTGAGACCCACCAATCACAAGAATGGGGGCCCCCCATCCTCCTCACTGTGGGGTTACTGCACCCTGCATAGTGAGGAGAAGACTGAATGAGGCACTTTCTTGCAAGTTCACTAGCGTTCCATTCGGATGGCACCCGCTCGGGTATTTCCATTAGCCCCATTAAAATGAATGCAGCGCCGGCTACTCGTGTGACCAGCACTACATTCAGAGTGACTTTGAAAGGGGAAGAAGCGACCCTGGCAGTGACAGGAGAGCAGAGGTAGTCCCCTTGTCGAGATTGGAGGTGGTTTCAGCAGTGAGACCACCGATCAGCAAGTTCTTCCCCAACTTGAAATTCTGGTACAACAACTTTTAACCGTCGGCCAAATGTATGCTTGGCATAAAAGAATAACCCCCATCAGGCCCCTCTGGCAATGGCTTGTATGACAAGAAAACAAGGGATTGGGCATGATAAAATCCATCATGCTGACTGTGAATGGGAGACTATCAAGTAAGCGCACCTTCACCCATTCTATAACAGAAGTAGTCCTCAGAAAGGTCCATTCATTCTGAAATAAGCAGAAGTAGCCAAATCTCTCCCCGAAGACTTACTTATTGGTTAATACAACTGATAATCACTAAAAAGGGAAAAAAATGCAGAAAATCTAAAATCTAGGTCATCTCTAGCCATTAGCAAAATGTATCTAAGTAGTCAGTGAACTCGGTATGTGATAGAAAGGCAGAGCGGCAGCCTGAGCTGGAAGGCAAGTTACCGAGACACTGAGCATTCAACAGAATGTCACCGGCCTAGAAATCACTCTTATGACACCAAGTCCGTGTCGTTCCCGGTATACATCAAGGGTACAGAAGAGGAATTCGAATTCCCCAATATCCCCGTAATTCCACTTATCTTGGCAACAGAAGCCATTTTTGCAGTGGGACCCTATGGCAGACATAGGCCTGTAGATATAGAGTGGCACACGTCAGACTCGGACCCATCGGAGGTCTACACACATTGGGAGTATATACCTCTGACTTGAGACTCGAACCCTATGGACCAAAAGCCTATGATTGGTTAAAGGGTTGTCTGGGACTTTTACTACTCATGACCGGTCCTCAGATAGGCTGGTTCCATCTCTCGAGACCCCCACCAATCTGCCATCAAGTAAATAGCGCTGTAAACCTTGGTTGGGAACTTCAGGCGTAGAGGCCATTCGATTCATGTTTCAGTGGTCTGGTTTGTTACAGGCATTGAAGTCAATGGAAGCCGCGCCTGAAGCGGCAAGACTATCTGCTTCCAGCTCTCCTTGGCAGGGATCCTGGGTGGTTGACCCCGTAGATCAGATGACTTATTCCAAGGCTAGGTCAACAAAACTAAAAGGCCTCCACAACCCCATTAATTATCCCAGTGTGTGTGTCTGAGATCAGGAAGCAAGTCATCTACAATGTATGGCCAGCTTAACCTACACACAAAGGAGGTCAGAGTTCTGCACAGCAGGGGGGGGGGGGGGGTGTCAATATTGTCAATGGACAATAGCAAGAAAACAGAGATAAACAAAAGTTTTGAGATGTCAAAGATAGACAAGAAGGTCACTAAACACAGGAGAGCGCTCCCTGGGCGGGTCTTGTAAGTCCAACTGAAAGTCTTGGGTGAGCGCAAAAGTGGTTTTACGGCAGCACAGAGGCTCAAACGTGGCTCTGTAGTAGGGATTAGAGGGAGGGCGAAGCGTGTATGTTGGACATATACCTCTGTAATACATGGAGTAGGCCAATGTCAGTGGAAGGCACAGCAAGGGGTAGCAGGGGCCTATAGAAGCCTATAAATGCAACATTGCTGCTTTGTACGACTCTGAGGTTGTAGAGACTCATACTGCCATGTGCACGAAGGCCATGGTTAGAAAGTTAGGACTTTACAGGGGTTGACTAGTTGTAAACTATTGATGGCCCATCCGTAGGCCATCAATAGTAGATCAGCAGGGTCCTGATTAACCATTTTCACTTGTGCACAGAGCAGTTTTTTTGCAGGAAACAGACAGCTCCATTCCCACAGTAGTGGCCAGGCCTAGTATTACAGCCCAAGTTTCCATTGAAGCGAGTGGCATCTTTGCCTGTAATACCAAGCCTACCCACTTCAGTGAGAATGGAGCTGTCTGTTGGACTTCTGAACTGAGCCGTTTCTTACTCAAAACACCGGAAGAAAAAGCGCTGAACGCAGTTTTTTTTTCTTACGTCCAAAAGCCAGGCAGCTAAGTGGAAAACGGACCCCATTATAGTCAACGGGGTCCATCCAGCGCTGTTCGCTTCCGTCCAGAGACTGAACTGTTCAGCTGTGCGGATTCCCCTTTCCTGCTCCCCAAACCAACCTTTCTCTCCTCCAAAAACAGAGCAGACAGGTGGAAACCCTGAACTGCCCCCAACGCAGGCGTGAAAGCGGCCTTAGAAGTCCTTTTAAGCAATCAATGCAGCGCCAATTAAGTTTCTTAGTCCCATTAAGGGCTCCTGCACACGGGCACGCACCGATTCCACATGGGGAATCTCGCACGGATTCCGCCCGTGCCGGTGCCCCTGCTTACGTGTCCTTCCTTCTCTACTGCGGATGGGCAGCCGTCGCACATGCACAGCTCTAGCGCTAAGCAATTAAACGGATTCGCAGCGTTTGCGCAATGTTGACCGTGGAAGGGCCCGGAGCGGACGGCCACCAATGACTTCAATGGAAGCCGTCTGCACGGAAAATGCTCTAAAATAGAGCATGCCGCAATTTTTCATCCGCGACTAGAAACCGCAACCGGTTTCCGCTCGTGTACATGAAAAGTCACTTTCACATTGTATGCCAT